>NW_027513967.1:0-55671 GCF_048772815.1 Callospermophilus lateralis | reverse complement strand
CTAGGTTGAAGCATTCGTTTGCAGTAACAGTTTGAATTTTTAATTTTCACTCTGTTTTCTCCTATTTTGACAGATGCAGTTCGAACTCTAAATCAAACATGGTTTGTGCTAGCTTCTTGAAACTTGACACAATAAAGTAGTTCTATGTTCTATCTCTAAGGTTTGTTTCCTCTTGATGTAGCCTTAAGCAGAGACTGGCGAATAACACTTTCAATGAAAGGCGTTGTTAAGCTTCCAAAAAACTACAGTCTCCTGAAATCTCAACAAATATTTTTTCATCCAATCTTCATGATTTCTTTCAAGTATTGATCAGTACACCAATCAAACGTGGATGCCCAAGTTTTGTTCTTCTAGGTTGTAGCATTCGTTTGCAGGAACAGTTAGAAATTATAGGTTTCACTCTGTTTTCTCCTATATTGACAGATGCATTTAGAACTCTAAATCAAACACGGTTTGTGCTAGCTTCTTGAAAGTTGACACAATAAAATACTTCTACGTTCTATCTCTAAAATTTGTTTCCTTTTGATCCTAAAGCTGGGACTGGCGAATAACACTTATCCTGAAAGGGGTTGCCAAACTTCCAACACACTAGAGTCTCCTGAAATCTCAACATATATTTTTCCATCCAATCTTCATGATACTTTCAAGTAATGATCAGTACACCAATCCCACTTGGATGCCAAAGTTCAGTTCTCCTAGATTGAAGCATTCTTTTGGAGTAACAGTTTGAATTTTTAGGTTTCACTCTGTTTTCTCCTATATTGACAAATGTAGTTCGAACTCTAAATCAAACACGGTTTGTGCTAGCTTCTTGAAACTTGAAACAGTAAAGTAGATCTACATTCTATTTTTACTTTTTGTTTCCTCTGGATGTAGTCCTAAGCAGAGACTGATGAAAGACACATTCAATGAAAGGCGTTGTTAGGCTGCCAAAATACTACAGTCCCCTGAAATCTCAACATATTTTTTTTCCGACCTTCATGATAATTTCAAGTAATGAGCAGTACACCAATAAAACGTGGATGTTCAAGGTCCGTTCTCCTAGGTTGAAGCATTCGTTTGCAGTAACAGTTAGAATTTTTAGTTTTCACTCTGTTTTCTCCTATATTGACAGATGCAGTTCGAACTCTAAATCAAACATGGTTTCTGCTAGCTTCTTGAAACTTGACACAATATAGTAGTTCTACGTTCTATCTCTAAGGTTTGTTTCCTCTTGATGTAGCCTTAAGCTGAGACTGGCGAATAACACTTTCAATGAAAGGCGTTGTTAAGCTTCCAAAACACTACCGTCTCCTGAAATCTCAACATATATTTTTTCATCCAATCTTCATGATTCTTTCAAGTATTGATCAGTACACCAATCAAACGTGGATGCCCAAGTTTTGTTCTTCTAGGTTGTAGCATTCGTTTGCAGGAACAGTTAGAAATTATAGGTTTCACTCTGTTTTCTCCTATATTGACAGATGCAGTTAGAACTCTGAATCAAACACGCTTTGTTCTAGCTTCTTGAAACTTGACACAATAAAGTAGTTCTACGTTCTATCTCTAAGGTTTGTTTCCTCTTGTATCCTAAGCTGGGACTGGCGAAAACACTTATACTGAAAGGGGTTGCCAAACTTCCAACACACTAGAGTCTCGTGAAATCTCAACATATATTTTTTCATCCAATCTTCATGATACTTTCAAGTAATGACCAGTACACCAATTCCACTTGGATGCCAAAGTTTATTTCTCCTAGATTGAAGCATTCTTTTGGAGTAACAGTTTGAATTTTTAGGTTTCACTCTGTTTTCTCCTATATTAACAAATGTAGTTCGAACTCTAAATCAAACACGGTTTGTGCTAGCTTCTTGAAACTTGAAACAGTAAAGTAGTTCTACATTCTATTTTTACTTTTTTGTTTCCTCTGGATGTAGACCTAAGCAGAGACTGACGAAAGACACATTCAATGAAAGGCGTTGTTAGGCTGCCAAAATAATACAGGCTCCTGAATACTCAACATATTTTTTTTCCGACCTTCATGATAATTTCAAGTAATGAGCAGTACACCAATAAAACGTGGATGTTCAAGTTCCGTTCTCCTAGGTTGAAGCATTCGTTTGCAGTAACAGTTTGAATTTTTAGTTTTCACTCTGTTTTCTCCTATATTGACAGATGCAGTTCGAACTCCAAATCAAACATGGTTTGTGCTAGCTTCTTGAAACTTGACACAATAAAGTAGTTCTACGTTCTATCTCTAAGGTTTGTTTCCTCTTGATGTAGCCTTAAGCAGAGACTGGCGAATAACCCTTTGAATGAAAGGCGTTGTTAAGCTTCCAAAAAACTACTGTCTCCTGAAATCTCAACATATATTTTTCCATCCAATCTTCATGATACTTTCAAGTAATGATCAGTACACCAATCCCACTTGGATGCCAAAGTTTAGTTCTCCTAGATTGAAGCATTTTTTTGGAGTAACAGTTTGAATTTTTAGGTTTCACTCTGTTTTCTCCTATATTGACAAATGTAGTTCGAACTCTAAATCAAAACAGGGTTTGTGCTAGCTTCTTGAAACTTGAAACAGTAAAGTAGTTCTACATTCTATTTTTATTTTTTGCTTCCTCTGGATTTAGACCTAAACAGAGACTGACGAAAGACACATTCAATGAAAGGCGTGGTTAGGCTGCCAAAATAATACAGGCTCCTGAAATCTCAACATATTTTTTTCAGACCTTCATGATAATTTCAAGTAATGAGCAGTACACCAATAAAACGTGGATGTTCAAGTTCCGTTCTCCTAGGTTGAAGCATTCGTTTGCAGTAACAGTTTGAATTTTTAGTTTTCACTCTGTTTTCTCCTATATTGACAGATGCAGTTTGAACTCTAAAACAAACATGGTTTGTGCTAGCTTCTTGAAACTTGACACAATAAAGTAGTTCTACGTTCTATCTCTAAGGTTTGTTTCCTCTTGATGTAGCCTTAAGCAGAGACCGGCGAATAACACTTTCAATGAAAGGCGTTGTTAAGCTTCCAAGAAACTACCGTCTCCTGAAATCTCAACATATATTTTTTCATCCAATCTTCATGATTCTTTCAAGTATTGATCAGTACACCAATCAAACGTGGATGCCCAAGTTTTGTTCTTCTAGGTTGTAGCATTCGTTGCAAGAACAGTTAGAATTTATAGGTTTCACTCTGTTTTCTCCTATATTGACAGATGCAGTTAGAACTCTAAATCAAGCACGGTTTGTGCTAGCTTCTTGAAACTTGACACAATAAAGTAGTTCTGCGTTCTATCTCTAAGGTTTGTTTCCTCTTGTATCCTAAAGCTGGGACTGGCGAATAACACTTATACGGAAAGGGGTTGCCAAACGTCCAACACACTAGAGTCTCCTGAAATCTCAACATATATTTTTTCTTCCAATCTTCATGATACTTTCAAGTAATGATCAGTACACCAATCCCACTTGGATGCCAAAGTTTAGTTCTCCTAGATTGAAGCATTCTTTTGGAGTAACAGTTTGAATTTTTAGGTTTCACTCTGTTTTCTCCTATATTGACAAATGTAGTTCGAACTCTAAATCAAACACGGTTTGTGCTAGCTTCTTGAAACTTGAAACAGTAAAGTAGTTCTACATTCTATTTTTATTTTTGTTTCCTCTGGATGTAGACCTAAGCAGAGACTGACGAAAGACACATTCAATGAAAGGCGTTGTTAGGCTGCCAAAACACTACAGGCTCCTGAAATCTCAACATATTTTTTTTCCGAACTTCATGATAATTTCAAGTAATGAGCAGTACACCAATAAAACGTGGATGTTCAAGTTCCGTTCTCCTAGGTTGAAGCATTCGTTTGCAGTAACAGCTTGAATTTTTAGTTTTCACTCTGTTTTCTCCTATATTGACAGATGCAGTTTGAACTCTAAATCAAACATGGATGGTGCTAGCTTCTTGAAACTTGACACAATAAAGTAGTTCTACGTTCTATCTCTAAGGTTTGTTTCCTCTTGATGTAGCCTTAAGCAGAGACTGGCGAATAACACTTTGAATGAAAGGCGTTGTTAAGCTTCCAAAAAACTACAGTCTCCTGAAATCTCAACATATATTTTTCCATCCAATCTTCATGATACTTTCAAGTAATGATCAGTACACCAATACCACTTGGATGCCAAAGTTTAGTTCTCCTAGATTGAAGCATTCTTTTGGAGTAACAGTTTGAATTTTTAGGTTTCACTCTGTTTTCTCCTATATTGACAAATGTAGTTCGAACTCTAAATCAAACACGGTTTGTGCTAGCTCCTTGAAACTTGAAACAGTAAAGTAGTTCTACATTCTATTTTATTTTTTGTTTCCTCTGGATGTAGACCTAAGCAGAGACTGACGAAACACACATTCAATGAAAGGCGTTGTTAGGCTGCCAAAATACTACAGGCTCCTGAACTCTCAACATATTTTTTTTTCCGACCTTCATGATAATTTCAAGTAATGAGCAGTACACCAATAAAACGTGGATGTTCAAGTTCCGTTCTCCTAGGTTGAAGCATTCGTTTGCAGTAACAGTTTGAATTTTTTGTTTTCACTCTGTTTTCTCCTATATTGACAGATGCAGTTCGAACTCTAAATCAAACATGGTTTGTGCTAGCTTCTTGAAACTTGACACAATAAAGTAGTTCTACGTTCTATCTCTAAGGTTTGTTTCCTCTTGATGTAGCCTTAAGCAGAGACTGGCGAATAACAATTTGAATGAAAGGTGTTGTTAAGCTACCAAAAACTACGGTCTCCTGAAATCTCAACATATATTTTTTCATCCAATCTTCATGATTCTTTCAAGTATTGATCAGTACACCAATCAAACGTGGATGCCCATGTTTTGTTTCTTCTAGGTTGTAGCATTCGATTGCAGGAACAGTTAGAAATGATAGGTTTTTCTCTGTTTTTTCCTATATTGACAGATAAATTAGAACTCTAAATCAAACACGGTTTGTGCTAGCTTCTTGAAACTTGACACAATAAAGTAGTTCTACGTTCTATCTCTAAGGTTTGTTTCCTCTTGTTTCCTAAAGCTGGGACTGGCGAATAACACTTATACTGAAAGGGGTTGCCAAACTTCCAACACGCTAGAGTCTCCTGAAATCTCAACATATATTTTTTCATCCAATCTTCATGATACTTTCAAGTAATTATCAGTACACCAATCCCACTTGGATGCCAAAGTTTAGTTCTCCTAGATTGAAGCATTTTTTGGAGTAACAGTTTGAATTTTTAGGTTTCACTCTTTTTTCTCCTATATTGACAAATGTATTTCGAACTCTAAATCAAACAGGGTTTGTGCTAGCTTCTTGAAACTTGAACAGTAAAGTAGTTCTACATTCTATTTTTATTTTTTGCTTCCTCTGGATTTAGACCTAAACAGAGACTGACGAAAGACACATTCAATGAAAGGCGTTGTTAGGCTGCCAAAATAATACAGGCTCCTGAAATCTCAACATATTTTTTTTCAGACCTTCATGATAATTTCAAGTAATGAGCAGTACACCAATAAAACGTGGATGTTCAAGTTCCGTTCTCCTAGGTTGAAGCATTCGTTTGCAGTAACAGTTTGAATTTTTAGTTTTCACTCTGTTTTCTCCTTATATTGACAGATGCAGTTCGAACTCTAAAACAAACATGGTTTGTGCTAGCTTCTTGAAACTTGACACAATAAAGTAGTTCTACGTTCTATCTCTAAGGTTTGTTTCCTCTTGATGTAGCCTTAAGCAGAGACCGGCGAATAACACTTTCAATGAAAGGCCGTTGTTAAGCTTCCAAGAAACTACCGTCTCCTGAAATCTCAACATATATTTTTTCATCCCATCTTCATGATTCTTTCAAGTATTTGATCAGTACACCAATCAAACGTGGAAGCCCAAGTTTTGTTCTTCTAGGTTGTAGCATTCGTTTGCAAGAACAGTTAGAAATTATAGGTTTCACTCTGTTTTCTCCTATATTGACAGATGCAGTTAGAACTCTAAATCAAACACGGTTTGTGCTAGCTTCTTGAAACTTGACACAATAAAGTAGTTCTACGTTCTATCTCTAAGGTGTGTTTCCTCTTGATGTAGCCTTAAGCAGAGACTGGCAAATAACACTTTGAATGAAAGGCGTTGTTAAGCTTCCAAAAAACTACGGTCTCCTGAAATCTCAACATATATTTTTTCATCCAATCTTCATGATTCTTTCAAGTATTGATCAGTACACCAATCAAAAGTGGTTGCCCAAGTTTTGTTCTTCTAGGTTGTAGCATCCGTTTGCAGGAACAGTTAGAAATTATAGGTTTCACTCTGTTTTCTCCTATATTGACAGATGCAGTTAGAACTCTAAATCAAACATGGTTTGTGCTAGCTTCTTGAAACTTGATACAATAAAGTAGTTCTACGTTCTATCTCTAAGGTTTGTTTCCTCTTGTATCCTAAAGCTGGGATTGGCGAATAACACTTATACTGAAAGGGGTTGCCAAACTTCCAACACGCTAGAGTCTCCTGAAATCTCAACCATATATTTTTCCATCCAATCTTCATGATACTTTCAAGTAATTATCAGTACACCAATCCACTTGGATGCCAAAGTTTAGTTCTCCTAGATTGAAGCATTCTTTTGGAGTAACAGTTTGAATTTTTAGGTTTCACTCTGTTTTCTCCTATATTGACAAATGTAGTTCGAACTCTAAATCAAACAGGTTTGTGCTAGCTTCTTGAAACTTGAAACAGTAAAGTAGTTCTACATTCTATTTTTATTTTTTGCTTCCTCTGGATGTAGACCTAAGCAGAGACTGACGAAAGACACATTCAATGAAAGGCGTGGTTAGGCTGCCAAAATACTACAGGCTCCTGAAATCTCAACATATTTTTTTTCAGACCTTCATGATAATTTCAAGTAATGAGCAGTACACCAATAAAACGTGGATGTTCAAGTTCCGTTCTCCTAGGTTGAAGCATTCGTTTGCAGTAACAGTTTGAATTTTTAGTTTTCACTCTGTTTTCTCCTATATTGACAGATGCAGTTCGTACTCTAAAACAAACATGGTTTGTGCTAGCATCTTGAAACTTGACACAATAAAGTAGTTCTACGTTCTATCTCTAAGGTTTGTTTATTCTTGATGTAGCCTTAAGCAGAGACCGGCGAATAACACTTTCAATGAAAGGCGTTGTTAAGCTTCCAAGAAACTACCGTCTCCTGAAATCTCAACATATATTTTTTCATCCAATCTTCATGATTCTTTCAACTATTGATCAGTACACCAATCAAAAGTGGTTGCCCAAGTTTTGTTCTTCTAGGTTGTAGCATCCGTTTGCAGGAACAGTTAGAAATTATAGATTTCACTCTGTTTTCTCCTATATTGACAGATGCAGTTAGAACTCTAAATCAAACACGGTTTGTGCTAGCTTCTTGAAACTTGACACAATAAAGTAGTTCTACGTTCTATCTCTAAGGTTTGTTTCCTCTTGTATCCTAAAGCTGGGACTGGCGAATAACACTTATACTGAAAGGGGTTGCCAAACTTCCAACACACTATAGTCTCGTGTAATCTCAACATATATTTTTTCTTCCAAAATTCATGATACTTTCAAGTAATGATCAGTACACCAATCCACTTGGATGCAAAGTTTAGTTCTCCTAGATTCAAGCATTCTTTTGGAGTAACAGTTTGAATTTTTAGGTTTCCCTCTGTTTTCTCCTATATTGACAAATGTAGTTCGAACTCTAAATCAAACACGGTTTGTGCTAGCTTCTTGAAACTTGAAACAGTAAAGCAGTTCTACATTCTATTTTTATTTTTTGTTTCCTCTGGATGTAGAACTAAGCAGAGACTGACGAAAGACACATTCAATGAAAGGCGTTGTTAGGCTGCCAAAATACTACAGGCTCCTGAAATCTCAACATATTTTTTTTTTCCGACCTTCATGATAATTTCAAGTAATGAGCAGTACACCAATAAAACGTGGATGTTCAAGTTTTGTTCTCCTAGGTTGAAGCATTCGTTTGCAGTAACAGTTTGAATTTTAGTTTTCACTCTCTTTTCTCCTATATTGACAGATGCAGTTCGAACTCTAAATCAAACATGGTTTGTGCTAGCTTCTTGAAACTTGACACAATAAAGTAGTTCTACGTTCTATCTCTAAGGTTTTGTTTCCTCTTGATGTAGCCTTAAGCAGAGACCGGCGAATAACACTTTCAATGAAAGGCGTTGTTAAGCTTCCAAAAAACTACCGTCTCCTGAAATCTCAACATATATTTTTTCATCCAATCTTCATGATTCTTTCAAGTATTGATCAGTACACCAATCAAACGTGGATGCCCAAGTTTTGTTCTTCTAGTTGTAGCCTTCGTTTGCAGGAACAGTTAGAATTATAGGTTTCACTGTGTTTTTCACCTATATTGACAGATGCAGTTAGAACTCTGAATCAAACATGCTTTGTTCTAGCTTCTTGAAACTTGACACAATAAAGTAGTTCTACGTTCTATCTCTAAGGTTTGTTTCCTCTGTATCCTAAAGCTGGGACTGGCGAAAAACACTTATACTGAAAGGGGTTGCCAAACTTCCAACACACTAGAGTCTCGTGAAATCTCAACATATATTTTTTTCATCCAATCTTCATGATACTTTCAAGTAATGACCAGTACACCAATTCCACTTGGATGCCAAAGTTTATTTCTCCTAGATTGAAGCATTCTTTTGGAGTAACAGTTTGAATTTTTAGGTTTCACTCTGTTTTCTCCTATATTGACAAATGTAGTTCGAACTCTAAATCAATCACGGTTTGTGCTAGCTTCTTGAAACTTGAACAGTAAAGTAGTTCTACATTCTATTTTTACTTTTTGTTTCCTCTGGATGTAGACCTAAGCAGAGACTGACGAAAGACACAATCAATGAAAGGCGTTTTTTGGCTGCCAAAATACTATAGTCTCCTGAAATCTCTACATTTTTTTTTCCGAAATTCATGATAATTTCAAGTAATCAGCAGTACACCAATATAACGTGGATGTTCAAGTTTCGTTTTCTAGTTTGAAGCATTCATTTGCAGTAACAGCTTGAATTTTTTAGTTTTCACTCTGTTTTCTCCTATATTGACAGATGCAGTTCGAACTCTAAATCAAACATGGTTTGTGCTAGCTTCTTGAAACTTGACACAATAAAGTAGTTCTACGTTCTAACTCTAAGGTTTGTTTCCTCTTGATGTAGCCTTAAGCAGAGACTGGCGAATGACACTTTCAATGAAAGGCGTTGTTAAGCTTCCAAAAAACTACCGTCTCCTGAAATCTCAACATATGTTTTTTCATCCAATCTTCATGATTCTTTCAAGTATTGATCAGTACACCAATCAAACGTGGATGCCCAAGTTTTGTTCTTCTAGGTTGTAGCATTCGTTTGCAGGAACAGTTAGAAATTATAGGTTTTCACTCTGTTTTCTCCTATATTGACAGATGCAGTTAGAACTCTAAATCAAACACGGTTTTGTGCTAGCTTCTTGAAACTTGACACAATAAAGTACTTCTACGTTCTATCTCTAAGGTTTGTTTCCTCTTGTATCCTAAAGCTGGGACTGGCGAATTACACTTATACTGAAAGGGGTTGCCAAACTTCCAACACACTAGAGTCTCCTGAAATTTCAACATATATTTTTTCATCCAATCTTCATGATACTTTCAAGTAATGATCAGTACACCAATCCCACTTGGATGCCAAAGTTTAGTTCTCTAGATTGAAGCATTCTTTTGGAGTAACAGTTTGAATTTTTAGGTTTCACTCTGTTTTCTCCTATATTGACAAATGTAGTTCGAACTCTAAATCAAACACGGTTTGTGCTAGCGTCTTGAAACTTGAAACAGTAAAGTAGTTCTACATTCTATTTTATTTTTTCCTCTGGATGTAGACCTAAGCAGAGACTGACGAAAGACACATTCAATGAAAGGGGTTGTTAGGCTGCCAAAGTAATACAGTCTCCTGAAATCTCAACATATTTTTTTTCCGACCTTCATGATGATTTCATGTAATCAGCAGTACACCAATAAAACGTGGATGTTCAAGTTTCGTTCTCCAAGGTTGAAGCATTCGTTTACAGTAACAGTTTGAATTTTAATTTTCACTCTGTTTTCTCCTATATTGACAGATGCAGTTCGAACTCTAAATCAAACATGGTTTGTGCTAGCTTCTTGAAACTTGACACAATAAAGTAGTTCTACGTTCTATCTCTAAGGTTTGTTTCCTCTTGTATCCTAAAGCTGGGACTGGCGAATAACACGTATACTGAAAGGGGTTGCCAAACTTCCAACACACTAGAGTCTCCTGAAATCTCAACATATATTTTTTCATCCAATCTTCATGATACTTTCAAGTAATGATCAGTAAACCAATCCCACTTGGATGCCAAAGTTTAGTTCTCCTAGATTGAAGCATTCTTTTGGAGTAACAGTTTGAATTTTTAGGTTTCACTCTGTTTTCTACTATATTGACAAATGTAGTTCGAACTCTAAATCAAACACGGTTTGTGCTAGCTTCTTGAAACTTGAAACAGTAAAGTAGTTCTACATTCTATTTTTATTTTTTGTTTCCTCTGGATGTAGACCTAAGCAGAGACTGACGAAAGACACATTCAATGAAAGGGGTTGTTAGGCTGCCAAAATACTACAGTCTCCTGAAATCTCAACATATATCTTTTCACCCAATCTTCATGATTTTTCAAGTATTGATCAGTACACCAATCAAACGTGGATGCCCAAGTTTTGTTCTTCTAGGTTGTAGCATTCGTTTGCAGGAACAGTTAGAAATTATAGGTTTCACTCTGTTTTCTCCTATATTGACAGATGCAGTTCGAACTCTAAATCAAACACGGTTTGTGCTAGCTTCTTGAAACTTGACACAATAAAGTAGTTCTACGTTCTATCTCTAAGGTTTGTTTCCTCTTGTACCTAAAGCTGGGACTGGCGAATAACACTTATACTGAAAGGGGTTGCCAAACTTCCAACACACTAGAGTCTCCTGAAATCTCAACATATATTTTTTCATCCAATCTTCATGATACTTTCAAGTAATGATCAGTACACCAATCCCACTTGGATGCCAAAGTTTAGTTCTCCTAGATTGAAGCATTCTTTTGGAGTAACAGTTTGATTTTTAGGTTTCACTCTGTTTTCTCCTATATTGACAAATGTAGTTGGAACTCTAAATCAAACACGGTTTGTGCTAGCTTCTTGAAACTTGAAACAGTAAAGTAGTTCTACATTCTATTTTTATTTTTTGTTTCCTCTGGATGTAGACCTAAGCAGAGACTGACGAAAGACATTCAATGAAAGGCGTTGTTAGGCTGCCAAAATACTACAGTCTCCTGAAATCTCAACTTATTTTTTTTTCCGACCTTCATGATCATTTCAAGTAATGAGCAGTACACCAATAAAACGTGGATGTTCAAGTTTCGTTCTCCTAGGTTGAAGCATTCGTTTGCAGTAACAGTTTGAATTTTAAGTTTTCACTCTGTTTTCTCCTATATTGACAGATGCAGTTCGAACTCTAAATCAAACATGGTTTGTGCTAGCTTCTTGAAACTTGACCCAATAAAGTAGTTCTACGTTCTATCTCAAGGTTTGTTTCCTCTTGATGTAGCCTTAAGCAGAGACTGGCGAATAACACTTTCAATGAAAGGCGTTGTTAAGCTTCCAAAAAACTACCGTCTCCTGAAATCTCAACATATATTTTTTCATCCAATCTTCATGATTCTTTCAAGTATTGATCAGTACACCAATCAAACGCGGATGCCCAAGTTTTGTTCTTCTAGGTTGTAGCATTCGTTTGCAGGAACAGTTAGAAATTATAGGTTTCACTCTGTTTTCTCCTATATTGACAGATGCAGTTAGAACTCTAAATCAAACATGGTTTGTGCTAGCTTCTTGAAACTTGACACAATAAAGTAGTTCTACGTTCTGTCTCTAAGGTTTGTTTCCTCTTGATGTAGCCTTAAGCAGAGACTGGCGAATAACACTTTCAATGAAAGGCGTTGTTAAGCTTCCAAAAATCTACCGTCTCCTGAAATCTCAACATACATTTTTTCATCCAATCTTCATGATTCTTTCAAGTATTGATCAGTACACCAATCAAACGTGGATGCCCAAGTTTTGCTCTTCTAGGTTGTAGCATTCGTTTGCAGGAACAGTTAGAAATTATAGGTTTCCCTCTGTTTTCTCCTATATTGACAGATGCAGTTAGAACTCTAAATCAAACACGGTTTGTGCTAGCTTCTTGAAACTTGACACAATAAAGTAGTTCTACGTTCTATCTCTAAGGTTTGTTTCCTCTTGTATCCTAAAGCTGGGACTGGCGAATAACACTTATACTGAAAGGGGTTGCCAAACTTACAATACACTAGAGTCTCCTGAAATCTCAACATATATTTTTTCATCCAATCTTCATGATACTTTCAAGTAATGATCAGTACACCAATCCCACTTGGATGCCAAAGTTTAGTTCTCCTAGATTGAAGCATTCTTTTGGAGTAACAGTTTGAATTTTTAGGTTTCACTCTGTTTTCTCCTATATTGACAAATGTAGTTCGAACTCTAAATCAAACACGGTTTGTGCTAGCTTCTTGAAACTTGAAACAGTAAAGTAGTTCTACATTCTATTTTTATTTTTTGTTTCCTCTGGATGTAGACCTAAGCAGAGACTCACGAAAGACACATTCAATGAAAGGCGTTGTTAGGCTGCCAAAATACCACAGTCTCCTGAAATATCAACATATTTTTTTCCGACCTTCATGATCATTTCAAGTAATGAGCAGTACACCAATAAAACGTGGATGTTCAAGTTTCGTTCTCCTATGTTGAAGCATTCGTTTGCAGTAACAGTTTGAATTTTTAGTTTTCACTCTGTTTTCTCCTATATTGACAGATGCAGTTCGAACTCTAAATCAAACATGGTTTGTGCTAGCTTCTTGAAACTTGACACGATAAAGTAGTTCCACGTTCTATCTCTAAGGTTTGTTTCCTCTTGATGTAGCCTTAAGCAGAGACTGGCGAATAACACTTTCAATGAAAGGCGTTGTTAAGCTTCCGAAAAACTATCGTCCTCTGAAATCTCAACATATAACTTTTCATCCAATCACATGATTCTTTCAAGTATTGATCAGTACACCAATCAAACTTGGATGCCCAAGTTTTGTTCTTCTAGATTGTAGCATTCGTTTGCAGGAACAGTTAGAAATTATAGGTTTCACTTTGTTTTCTCCTATATTGACAGATGCAGTTAGAACTCTAAATCAAACACGGTTTGTGCTAGCTTCTTGAAACTTGACACAATAAAGTAGTTCTACGTTCTATCTCTAAGGTTTCTTTCCTCTTGTATCCTAAAGCTGGGACTGGCGAATAACACTTATACTGAAAGGGGTTGCCAAACTTCCAACACACTAGAGTCTCCTGAAATCTCAACATATATTTTTTCATCCAATCTTCATGATACTTTCAAGTAATGATCAGTACACCAATCCCACTTGGATGCCAAAGTTTAGTTCTCCTAGATTGAAGCATTCTTTTGGAGTAACAGTTTGAATTTTTAGGTTTCACTCTGTTTTCTCCTATATTGACAAATGTAGTTCGAACTCTAAATCAAACACGGTTTGTGCTAGCTTCTTGAAACTTGAAACAGTTAAGTAGTTCTACATTCTATTTTTATTTTTGTTTCCGCTGGATGTAGACCTAAGCAGAGACTGACGAAAGACACATTCAATGAAAGGCGTTGTTAGGCTGCCAAAATACTACAGTCTCCTGAAATCTCAACATATTTTTTTTTCCGACCTTCTTGATAATTTCATGTAATCAGCAGTACACCAATAAAACGTGGATATTCAACTTTCGTTCTCCTAGCTTGAAGCATTCGTTTGCAGTAACAGTTTGAATTTTAGTTTTCACTCTGTTTTCTCCTATATTGACAGATGGAGTTCGAACTCTAAATCAAACATGGTTTGTGCTAGCTTCTTGAAACTTGTCACGATAAAGTAGTTCTACGTTCTATCTCTAAGGTTTGTTTCCTCTTGATGTAGCCTTAAGCAGAGACTGGCGAATAACACTTTCAATGAAAGGCGTTGTTAAGCTTCCGAAAAACTACCGGCTCCTGAAATCTCAACATATAACTTTTCATCCAATCACATGATTCTTTCAAGTATTGATCAGTACACCAATTAAACGTGGATGCCAAGTTTTGTTCTTCTAGGTTGTAGCATTCGTTTGCAGGAACAGTTAGAAATTATAGGTTTCACTCTGTTTTCTCCTATATTGACAGATGCAGTGAGAACTCTAAATCAAACACGGTTTGTGCTAGCTTCTTGAAACTTGACACAATAAAGTAGTTCTACGTTCTATCTCTAAGGTTTGTTTCCTCTTGTATCCTAAAGCTGGGACTGGGGAATAACACTTATACTGAAAGGGGTTGCCAAACTTCCAACACACTAGAGTCTCCTGAAATCTCAACATATATTTTTTCATCCAATCTTCATGATACTTTCAAGTAATGAGCAGTATACCAATCCCACTTGGATGCCAAAGTTTAGTTCTCCTAGATTGAAGCATTCTTTTGGAGTAACAGTTTGAATTTTTAGGTTTCACTCTGTTTTCTCCTATATTGACAAATTGTAGTTTGAACTCTAAATCAAACACGGTTTGTGCTAGCTTCTTGAAACTTGAAACAGTAAATTAGTTCTACATTCTATTTTTATTTTTTGTTTCCTCTGGATGTAGACCTAAGCAGAGACTGACGAAAGACACATTCAATGAAAGGCGTTGTTAGGCTGCCAAAATACTACAGTCTCCTGAAATCTCAACATATTTTTTTTTCCGACCTTCATGATCATTTCAAGTAATCAGCAGTACACCAATAAAAAGTGGATGTTCAAGTTTCGCTCTCCTAGCTTGAAGCATTCGTTTGCAGTAACAGTTTGAATTTTTAGTTTTCACTCTGTTTTCTCCTATATTGAAAGATGCAGTTCTAACTCTAAATCAAACATGGTTTGTGCTAGCTTCTTGAAACTTGACACAATAAAGTAGTTCTATGTTCTATCTCTAAGGTTTGTTTCCTCTTGATGTAGCCTTAAGCAGAGACTGGCGAATAACACTTTCAATGAAAGGCGTTGTTAAGCTTCCAAAAAACTACGGTCTCCTGAAATCTAAACATATATCTTTTCATCCAATCTTCATGATTCTTTCAAGTATTGATCAGTACACCAATCAAACGTGGATGCCCAAGTTTTGTTCTTCTAGGTTGTAGCATTCGTTTGCAGGAACAGTTAGAAATTATAGGGTTCACTCTGTTTTCTCCTATATTGACAGATGCAGTTAGAACTCTAAATGAAACACGGTTTGTGCTAGCTTCTTGAAACTGGACACAATAAAGTAGTTCTACGTTCTATCTCTAAGGTTTGTTTCCTCTTGATGTAGCCTTAAGCAGAGACTGGCGAAAAACACTTTCAATGAAAGGCGTTGTTAAGCTTCCAAAAAACTACCGTCTCTGAAATCTCAACATATATCTTTTCATCCAATCTTCATGATTCTTTCAAGTATTGATCAGTACACCAATCAAACGTGGATGCCCAAGTTTTGTTCTTCTAGGTTGTAGCATTCGTTTGCAGGAACAGTTAGAAATTATAGGTTTCACTCTGTTTCTCCTATATTGACAGATGCAGTTAGAACTCTAAATCAAACACGGTTTGTGCTAGCTTCTTGAAACTTGACACAATAAAGTAGTTATACGTTCTATCTCTAAGGTTTGTTTCCTCTGTATCCTAAAGCTGGGACTGGCGAATAACACTTATCCTGAAAGGGGTTGTCAAACTTCCAACACACTAGAGTCTCCTGAAATCTCAACATATATTTTTTCATCCAATCTTCATGATAATTTCAAGTAATGATCAGTACACCAATCCCACTTGGATGCCCAAATTTAGTTCTCCTAGATTGAAGCATTCTTTTGGAGTAACAGTTTGAATTTTTAGTTTTCACTCTGTTTTCTCCTATCTTGACAGATGCAGTTCGAACTCTAAATCAAACATGGTTTGTGCTAGCTTCTTGAAACTTGACACAATAGAGTAGTTCTAAGTTCTATCTCTAAGGTTTGTTTCCTCTTGATGTAGCCTTAAGCAGAGACTGGCGAATAACCCTTTCAATGAAAGCTGTTGTAACCTTCCAAAAAACTACCGTCTCCTGAAATCTCAACATATATTTTTTCATCCAATCTTCATGATTCTTTCAAGTATTGATCAGTACACCAATCAAACGTGGATGCCCAAGTTTTGTTCTTCTAGGTTGTAGCATTCGTTTGCAGGAACAGTTAGAAATTATAGGTTTCACTCTGTTTTCTCCTATATTGACAGATGCAGTTAGAACTCTAAATCAAACACGATTTGTGCTAGCTTCTTGAAACTTGACACAATAAAGTAGTTCTACGTTCTATCTCTAAGGTTTGTTTCCTCTTGTATCCCAAAGCTGGGACTGGCGAATAACACTTATACTGAAAGGGGTTGCCAAATTCCAACAAACTAGAGTCTCCTGAAATCTCAACATATATTTTTTCATCCAATCTTCATGATACTTTCAAGTAATGATCAGTACACCAATCCCACTTGGATGCCAAAGTTTAGTTCTCCTAGATTGAAGCATTCTTTTGGAGTAACAGTTTGAATTTTTAGGTTTCACTCTGTTTTCTCCTATATTGACAAATGTAGTTTGAACTCTAAATAAAACACGGTTTGTGCTAGCTTCTTGAAACTTGAAACAGTAAAGTAGTTCTACATTCTATTTTTATTTTTTGTTTCCTCTGGATGTAGACCTAAGCATAGACTGACGAAAGACACATTCAATGAAAAGCATTGTTAGGCTGCCAAAATACTACAGGCTCCTGAAATCTCAACATATTTTTTATCCGACCTTCATGATAATTTCAATAATGAGCAGTACACCAATAAAACGTGGATGTTCAAGTTCCGTTCTCCTAGGTTGAAGCACTCGTTTGCAGTAACAGTTTGAATTTTTAGTTTTCACTCTGTTTTCTCCTATATTGACTGATGCAGTTCGAACTCTAAATCAAACATGGTTTGTGCTAGCTTCTTGAAACTTGACACAATAAAGTAGTTCTACGTTCTATCTCTAAGGTTTGTTTCCTCTTGTATCCTACAGCTGGGACTATCGAATAACACTTATACTGAAAGGGGTTGCCAAACTTCCAACACACTAGAGTCTCCTGAAATCTCAACATATATTTTTTCATCCAATCTTCATGATACTTTCAAGTAATGATCAGTACACCAATCCCACTGGGATGCCCAAATTTAGTTCTCCTAGATTGAAGCATTCTTTTGGAGTAACAGTTTGAATTTTTAGGTTTCACTCTGTTTTCACCTATATTGACAAATGTAGTTCGAACTCTAAATCAAACACGGTTTGTGCTAGCTTCTTGAAACTTGAAACAGTAAAGTAGTTCTACATTCTATTTTTATTTTTTGTTTCCTCTGGATGTAGACCTAAGCATAGACTGACGAAAGACACATTCAATGAAAAGCGTTGTTAGGCTGCCAAAATACTACAGGCTCCTGATATCTCAACATATTTTTTTTTCAGACCTTCATGATAATTTCAAGTAATGAGCAGTACACCAATTAAACGTGGATGTTCAAGTTCCGTTCTCCTAGGTTGAAGCATTCGTTTGCAGTAACAGTTTGAATTTTTAGTTTTCACTCTGTTTTCTCCTATATTGACAGATGCAGTTCGAACTCTAAATCAAACATGGTTTGTGCTAGCTTCTTGAAACTTGACACAATAAAGTAGTTCTACATTCTATCTCTAAGGTTTGTTTCCTCTTGATGTAGCCTTAAGCAGAGACTGGCGAATAACACTTTCAATGGAAGGCGTTGTTAAACTTCCAAAAATCTACGGTCTACTGAAATCTCAACATATATTTTTTCATCCAATCTTCATGATTCTTTCAAGTATTGATCAGTACACCAATCAAACGTGGATGCCCAAGTTTTGTTCTTCTAGGTTGTAGCATTCGTTTGCAGGAACAGTTAGAAATTATAGGTTTCACACTGTTTTCTCCTATATTGACAGATGCAGTTAGAACTCTAAATCAAATACGGTTTGTACTAGCTTCTTGAAACTTGACACAGTACAGTAGTTCTACGTTCTATCTCTAAGGTTTGTTTTCTCTTGTATCCTAAAGCTGGGACTGGCGAATAACACTTATACTGAAAGGGGTTGCCAAACTTCCAACACACTAGAGTCTCCTGAAATCTCAACATATATTTTTTCATCCAATCTTCATGATACTTTCAAGTAATGATCAGTACACCAATCCCACTTGGATGCCCAAGTTTAGTTCTCCTAGATTGAAGCATTCTTTTGGAGTAACAGTTTGAATTTTTAGGTTTCACTCTGTTTTCTCCTATATTGACAAATGTAGTTCGAACTCTAAATCAAACACGGTTTGTGCTAGCTTCTTGAAACTTGACACAATAAAGTAGTTCTACATTCTATATCTAAGGTTTGTTTCCTCTTGATGTAGCCTTAAGCAGAGACTGGCGAATAACACTTTCAATGGAAGGCGTTGTTAAACTTCCAAAAAACTACGGTCTACTGAAATCTCAACATATATTTTTTCATCCAATCTTCATGATTCTTTCAAGTATTGATCAGTACACCAATCAAACGTGGATGCCCAAGTTTTGTTCTTCTAGGTTGTAGCATTCGTTTGCAGGAACAGTTAGAAATTATAGGTTTCACTCTGTTTTCTCCTATATTGACAGATGCAGTTAGAACTCTAAATCAAATACGGTTTGTACTAGCTTCTTGAAACTTGACACAGTACAGTAGTTCTACGTTCTATCTCTAAGGTTTGTTTCCTCTTGTATCCTAAAGCTGGGACTTTCGAATAACACTTATACTGAAAGGGGTTGCCAAACTTTCAACACACTAGAGTCTCCTGAAATCTCAACATATATTTTTTCATCCAATCTTCATGATACTTTCAAGTAATGATCAGGACACCAATCCCACTTTGATGCCCAAGTTTAGTTCTCCTAGATTGAAGCATTCTTTTGGAGTAACAGTTTGAATTTTTAGGTTTCACTCTGTTTTCTCCTATATTCACAAATGTAGTTCGAACTCTAAATCAAACACGGTTTGTGCTAGCTTCTTGAAACTTGAAACAGTAAAGTAGTTCTACATTCTATTTTTATTTTTTGTTTCCTCTGGATGTAGACCTAAGCAGAGACTGACGAAAGACACATTCAATAAAATGCGTTGTTAGGCTGCCAAAATACTACAGTCTCCTGAAATCTCAACATATTTTTTTCCGACATTCATGATAATTTCAAGTAATGAGCAGTACACCAATAAAACGTGGATGTTCAAGTTCCGTTCTCCTAGGTTGAAGCATTCGTTTGCAGTAACAGTTTGAATTTTTAGTTTTCACTCTGTTTTCTCCTATATTGACAGATGCAGTTCGAACTCTAAATCAAACATGGTTTGTGCTAGCTTCTTGAAACTTGACACAATAAAGTAGTTCAACGTTCTATCTCTAAGGTTTGTTTCCTCTTGATGTAGCCTTAAGCAGAGACTGGCGAATAACACTTTCAATGAAAGGCGTTGTTAAGCCTCCAAGTAACTACCGTCTCCTGAAATCTCAACATATATTTCTTCATCCAATCTTCATGATTCTTTCAAGTATTGATCAGTACACCAATCAAACGTGGATGCCCAAGTTTTGTTCTTCTAGGTTGTAGCATTCGTTTGCAGGAACAGTTAGAAATTATAGGTTTCACTCTGTTTTCTCCTAATTGACAGATGCAGTTAGAACTCTAAATCAAACACGGTTTGTGCTAGCTTCTTGAAACTTGACACAATAAAGTAGTTCTACCTTCTATCGCTAAGGTTTGTTTCCTCTTGTATCCTAAAGCTGGGACTGGCGAATAACACTTATACTGAAAGGGGTTGCCAAACTTCCAACACACTAGAGTCTCCTGAAATCTCAACATATATTTTTTCATCCAATCTTCATGATACTTTCAAGTAATGATCAGAACACCAATCCCACTTGGATTCCAAAGTTTAGTTCTCCTAGATTGATGCATTCTTTTGGAGTAACAGTTTGAATTTTTAGGTTTCACTCTGTTTTCTCCTATATTGACAAATGTAGTTCGAACTCTAAATCAAACACGGTTTGTGCTAGCTTCTTGAAACTTGAAACAGTAAAGTCGTTCTACATTCTATTTTTATTTTTTGTTTCCTGTGGATGTAGACCTAAGGAGAGACTGACGAAAGACACATTCAATGAAAGGCGTTGTTAGGCTGCCAAAATACTACAGTCTCCTGAAATCTCAACATATTTTTTTCCAACCTTCATTATAATTTCAAGTAATGAGCTGTACACCAATAAAACGTGGATGTTCAAGTTTCGTTCTCCTAGGTTGAAGCATTCGTTTGCAGTAACAATTTGAATTTTTAGTTTTCACTCTGTTTTCTCCTATATTGAGAGATGGAGTTCGAACTCTAAATCAAACATGGTTTGTGCTAGCTTCTTCAAACTTGACACAATTAGGTAGTTCTACGTTCTATCTCTAAGGTTTGTTTCCTCTTGATGTAGCCTTAAGCAGAGACTGACGAATAACACTTTCAATGAAAGACGTTGTTAAGCTTCCAGAAAACTACGGTCTCCTGAAATCTCAATATATATTTTTTCATCCAATCTTCATGATTCTTTCAAGTATTGATCAGTACACCAATCAAACGTGGATGCCCAAGTTTTGTTCTTATAGGTTGTAGCATTCGTTTGCAGGAACAGTTAGAAATTATAGGTTTCACTCTGTTTTCTCCTATATTGACAGATGCAGTTAGAACTCTAAATCAAACACGGTTTGTGCTAGCTTCTTGAAACTTGACACAGTAAAGTAGTTCTACATTCTATTTTTATTTTTTGTTTCCTCTGGATGTAGAGCTAAGCAGAGACTGACGAAAGACACATTCAATGAAAGGCGTTGTTAGGCTGCCAAAATGCTACAGTCTCCTGAAATCTCAACATATTATTTTTTCCGACCTTCATGATAATTTCATGTAATCAGCAGTACACCAATATAACGTGGATGTTCAAGTTTCGTTCTCCTAGCTTGAAGCATTCGTTTGCAGTAACAGTTTGAATTTTTAGTTTTCACTCTGTTTTCTCCTATCTTGACAGATGCAGTTCGAACTCTAAATCAAACATGGTTTGTGCTAGCTTCTTGAAACTTGACACAATAAAGTAGTTCTAAGTTCTATCTCTAAGGTTTGTTTCCTCTTGATTTACCTTAAGCAGAGACTGGCGAAAAACCCTTTCAATGAAAGGTGTTGTTAACCTTCCAAAAAACTACCGTCTCCTGAAATCTCAACATATATTTTTTCATCGAATCTTCATGATTCTTTCAAGTATTGATCAGTACACCAATCAAACGTGGATGCCCAAGTTTTGTTCTTCTAGGTTGTAGCATTCGTTTGCAGGAACAGTTAGAATTTATAGGTTTCACTCTGTTTTCTCCTATATTGACAAATGCAGTTAGAACTCTAAATCAAACACGATTTGTGCTAGCTTCTTGAAATTTGACACAATAAAGTAGTTCTACGTTCTATCTCTAAGGTTTGTTTCCTCTTGTATCCCAAAGCTGGGACTGGCGAATAACACTTATACTGAAAGGGGTTGCCAAATTCCAACAAACTAGAGTCTCCTGAAATCTCAACATATATTTTTTCATCCAATCTTCATGATACTTTCAAGTAATGATCAGTACACCAATCCCACTTGGATGCCAAAGTTTAGTTCTCCTAGATTGAAGCATTCTTTTGGAGTAACAGTTTGAATTTTTAGGTTTCACTCTGTTTTCTCCTATATTGACAAATGTAGTTTGAACTCTAAATAAAACACGGTTTGTGCTAGCTTCTTGAAACTTGAAACAGTAAAGTAGTTCTACATTCTATTTTTATTTTTTGTTTCCTCTGGATGTAGACCTAAGCATAGACTGACGAAAGACACATTCAATGAAAAGCGTTGTTAGGCTGCCAAAATACTACAGGCTCCTGAAATCTCAACATATTTTTTATCCGACCTTCATGATAATTTCAATAATAAGCAGTACACCAATAAAACGTGGATGTTCAAGTTCCGTTCTCCTAGGTTGAAGCACTCGTTTGCAGTAACAGTTTGAATTTTTAGTTTTCACTCTGTTTTCTCCTATATTGACTGATGCAGTTCGAACTCTAAATCAAACATGGTTTGTGCTAGCTTCTTGAAACTTGACACAATAAAGTAGTTCTACGTTCTATCTCTAAGGTTTGTTTCCTCTTGTATCCTACAGCTGGGACTATCGAATAACACTTATACTGAAAGGGGTTGCCAAACTTCCAACACACTAGAGTCTCCTGAAATCTCAACATATATTTTTTCATCCAATCTTCATGATACTTTCAAGTAATGATCAGTACACCAATCACACTTGGATGCCCAAATTTAGTTCTCCTAGATTGAAGCATTCTTTTGGAGTAACAGTTTGAATTTTTAGGTTTCACTCTGTTTTCACCTATATTGACAAATGTAGTTCGAACTCTATATCAAACACGGTTTGTGCTAGCTTCTTGAAACTTGAAACAGTAAAGTAGTTCTACATTCTATTTTTATTTTTTGTTTCCTCTGGATGTAGACCTAAGCATAGACTGACGAAAGACACATTCAATGAAAAGCGTTGTTAGGCTGCCAAAATACTACAGGCTCCTGATATCTCAACATATTTTTTTTTCAGACCTTCATGATAATTTCAAGTAATGAGCAGTACACCAATTAAACGTGGATGTTCAAGTTCTGTTCTCCTAGGTTGAAACATTCGTTTGCAGTAACAGTTTGAATTTTTAGTTTTCACTCTCTTTTCTCCTATATTGACAGATGCAGTTCGAACTCTAAATCAAACATGGTTTGTGCTAGCTTCTTGAAACTTGACAAAATAAAGTAGTTCTACATTCTATCTCTAAGGTTTGTTTCCTCTTGATGTAGCCTTAAGCAGAGACTGGCGAATAACACTTTCAATGGAAGGCGTTGTTAAACTTCCAAAAAACTACGGTCTACTGAAATCTCAACATATATTTTTTCATCCAATCTTCATGATTCTTTCAAGAATTGATCAGTACACCAATCAAACGTGGATGCCCAAGTTTTGTTCTTCTAGGTTGTAGCATTCGTTTGCAGGAACAGTTAGAAATTATAGGTTTCACTCTGTTTTCTCCTATATTGACAGATGCAGTTAGAACTCTAAATCAAACACGGTTTGTACTAGCTTCTTGAAACTTGACACAGTACAGTAGTTCTACGTTCTATCTTTAAGGTTTGTTTCCTCTTGTATCCTAAAGCTGGGACTTTCGAATAACACTTATACTGAAAGGGGTTGCCAAACTTTCAACACACTAGAGTCTCCTGAAATCTCAACATATATTTTTTCATCCAATCTTCATGATACTTTCAAGTAATGATCAGGACACCAATCCCACTTTGATGCCCAAGTTTAGTTCTCCTAGATTGAAGCATTCTTTTGGAGTAACAGTTTGAATTTTTAGGTTTCACTCTGTTTTCTCCTATATTGACAAATGTAGTTCGAACTCTAAATCAAACACGGTTTGTGCTAGCTTCTTGAAACTTGAAACAGTAAAGTAGTTCTACATTCTATTTTTATTTTTTGTTTCCTCTGGATGTAGACCTAAGCAGAGACTGACGAAAGACACATTCAATAAAATGCGTTGTTAGGCTGCCAAAATACTACAGTCTCCTGAAATCTCAACATATTTTTTTTCCGACATTCATGATAATTTCAAGTAATGAGCAGTACACCAATAAAACGTGGATGTTCAAGTTCCGTTCTCCTAGGTTGAAGCATTCGTTTCCAGTAACAGTTTGAATTTTTAGTTTTCACTCTGTTTTCTCCTATATTGACAGATGCAGTTCGAACTCTAAATCAAACATGGTTTGTGCTAGCTTCTTGAAACTTGACACAATAAAGTAGTTCTACGTTCTATCTCTAAGGTTTGTTTCCTCTTGATGTAGCCTTAAGCAGAGACTGGCGAATAACACTTTCAATGAAAGGCGTTGTTAAGCTTCCAAGAAACTACCGTCTCCTGTAATCTCAACATATATTTCTTCATCCAATCTTCATGATTCTTTCAAGTATTGATCAGTACACCAATCAAACGTGGATGCCAAAGTTTTGTTCTTCTAGGTTGTAGCATTCGTTTGCAGGAACAGTTAGAAATTATAGGTTTCACTCTGTTTTCTCCTAATTGACAGATGCAGTTAGAACTCTAAATCAAACACGGTTTGTGCTAGCTTCTTGAAACTTGACACAATAAAGTAGTTCTACCTTCTATCTCTAAGGTTTGTTTCCTCTTGTATCCTAAAGCTGGGACTGGCGAATAACACTTATACTGAAAGGGGTTGCCAAACTTCCAACACACTAGAGTCTCCTGAAATCTCAACATATATTTTTTCATCCAATCTTCATGATACTTTCAAGTAATGATCAGAACACCAATCCCACTTGGATTCCAAAGTTTAGTTCTCCTAGATTGATGCATTCTTTTGGAGTAACAGTTTGAATTTTTAGGTTTCACTCTGTTTTCTCCTATATTGACAAATGTAGTTCGAACTCTAAATCAAACACGATTTGTGCTAGCTTCTTGAAACTTGAAACAGTAAAGTCGTTCTACATTCTATTTTTATTTTTTGTTTCCTGTGGATGTAGACCTAAGCAGAGACTGACGAAAGACACATTCAATGAAAGGCGTTGTTAGGCTGCCAAAATATTACAGTCTCCTGAAATCTCAACATATTTTTTTCCAACCTTCATTATAATTTCAAGTAATGAGCTGTACACCAATAAAACGTGGATGTTCAAGTTTCGTTCTCCTAGGTTGAAGCTTTCGTTTGCAGTAACAGTTTGAATTTTTAGTTTTCACTCTGTTTTCTCCTATATTGACAGATGCAGTTCAAACTCTAAATCAAACATGGTTTGTGCTAGCTTCTTGAAACTTGACACAATAAAGTAGTTCTACGTTCTATCTCTAAGGTTTGTTTCCTCTTGTATCCTAAAGCTGGGACTGGCGAATAACGCTTATACTGAAAGGGGTTGCCAAACTTACTAAACACTAGAGTCTCGTGATATCTCAACATATATTTTTTCATCCAATCTTCATGATTCTTTCAAGTAATGATCAGTACACCAATCCCACTTGGATGCCAAATTTTAGTTCTCCTAGATTGAAGCATTCTTTTGGAGTAACAGTTTGAATTTTTAGGTTTCACTCTGTTTTCACCTATATTGACAAATGTAGTTCGAATTCTAAATCAAACAGGGTTTGTGCTAGCTCCTTGAAACTTGAAACAGTAAAGTAGTTCTACATTCTATTTTTATTTTTTGTTTCCTCTGCATGTGACCTAAGCAGAGACTGACGAAAGACACATTCAATCAAAGGCGTTGTTAGGCTGCCAAAATACTACAGTCTCCTGAAATCTCTACATATTTTTTTTTCCGACGTTCATGATGATTTCAAGTAATCAGCAGTACACCAATAAAACGTGGATGTTCAAGTTTCGTTCTCCTAGGTTGAATCATTTGTTTGCAGTAACAGTTTGAATTTTTAGTTTTCACTCTGTTTTCTCCTATATTGACAGATGCAGTTCGAACTCTAAATCAAACATGGTTTGTGCTAGCTTCTTGAAACGTGACACAATAAAGTAGTTCTACGTTCTATCTCTAAGGTTTGTTTCCTCTTGATGTAGCCTTAAGCAGAGACTGGCGAATAACACTTTCAATGAAAGGCGTTGTTAAGCTTCCAAAAAACTACCGTCTCCTGAAATCTCAACATATATTTATTCATCCAATCTTCATGATTCTTTCAAGTATTGATCAGTACACCAATCAAACGTGGATGCCCAAGTTTTGTTCTTCTAGGTTGTAGCATTCGTTTGCAGGAACAGTTAGAAATTATAGGTTTCACTCTGTTTTCTCCTATATTGACAGATGCAGTTAGAACTCTAAATCAAACACGGTTTGTGCTAGCTTCTTGAAACTTGACACAATAAAAAAGTTCTACGTTCTATCTCTAAGGTTTGTTTCCTCATGTATCCTAAAGCTGGGACTGGCGAATAACACTTATACTGAAAGGGGTTGCCAAACTTCCAACACACTAGAGTCTCCTGAAATCTCAACATATACTTTTTCATCCAATCTTCATGATACTTTCAAGTAATGATCAGTACACCAATCCCACTTGGATGCCAAAGTTTAGTTCTCCTAGATTGAAGCATTCTTTTGGAGTAACAGTTTGAATTTTTAGGTTTCACTCTGTTTTCTCCTATATTGACAAATGTAGTTCGAACTCTAAATCAAACACGGTTTGTGCTAGCTTCTTGAAACTTGAAACAGTAAAGTAGTTCTACATTCTATTTTTATTTTTTGTTGCCTCTGGATGTAGACCTAAGCAGAGACTGACGAAAGACACATTCAATGAAAGGCGTTGTTAGGCTGCCAAAATACTACAGTCTCCTGAAATCTCAACATATTTTTTTTTTCCGACCTTCATGATAATTTCAAGTAATGAGCAGTACACCAATAAAACGTGGATGTTCAAGTTTCGTTCTCCTAGGTTGAAGCATTCGTTTGCAGTAACAGTTTGAATTTTTAGTTTTCACTCTGTTTTCTCCTATATTGACAGATTCAGTTCGAACTCTAAATCAAACATGGTTTGTTCTAGCTTCTTGAAACTTGAAACAATAAAGTAGTTCTACGTTCTATCTCTAAGGTTTGATTCCTCTTGATGTAGCCTTAAGCAGAGACTGGCGAATAACACTTTCAATGAAAGGCGTTGTTAAGCTTCCAAAAAACTACCGTCTTCTGAAATCTCAACATACATTTTTTCATCCAATCTTCATGATTCTTTCAAGTATTGATCAGTACACCAATCAAACGTGGATGCCCAAGTTTTGTTCTTCTAGGTTGTAGCATTCGTTTGCAGGAACAGTTAGAAATTATAGGTTTCTCTCTGTTTTCTCCTATTTTGACAGATGCAGTTCGAACTCTAAATCAAACACGGTTTGTGCTAGCTTCTTGAAACTTGACACAATAAAGTAGTTCTACGATCTATCTCCAAGGTTTGTTTCCTCTTGTATCCTAAAGCTGGGACTGGCGAATAACACTAATACTGAAAGGGGTTGCCAAACTTCCAACACACTAGAGTCTCCTGAAATCTCAACATATATTTTTTCATCCAATCTTCATGATACTTTCAAGTAATGATCAGTACACCAATCCCACTTGGATGCCAAAGTTTAGTTCTCCTAGATTGAAGCATTCTTTTGGAGTAACAGTTTGAATTTTTAGGTTTCACTCTGTTTTCTCCTATATTGACAAATGTAGTTCGAACTCTAAATCAAAAACGGTTTGTGCTAGCTTCTTGAAACTTGAAACAGTAAAGTAGTTCTACATTCTATTTTTATTTTTTGTTTCCTCTGGATGTAGACCTAAGCAGAGACTGACGAAAGACACATTCAATGAAAGGCGTTGTTAGGCTGCCAAAATACTACAGGCTCCTGAAATCTCTACATATTTTTTTTTCCGAACTTCATGATAATTTCACGTAATGAGCAGTACACCAATAAAACGTGGATGTTCAAGTTCCGTTCTCCTAGGTTGAAGCATTCGTTTGCAGTAACAGTTTGAATTTTTAGTTTTCACTCTGTTTTCTAATATATTAACAGATGCAGTTCGAACTCTAAATCAAACATGGTTTGTGCTAGCTTCTTGAAACTTGACACAATAAAGTAGTTCTACGTTCTATCTCTAAGGTTTGTTTCCTCTTGATGTAGCCTTAAGCAGAGACTGGCAAATAACACTTTCAATGAAAGGCGTTGTTAAGCTTCCAAAAAACTACCGTCTCCTGAAATCTCAACATATATTTTTTCATCCAATATTCATGATTCTTTCATGTATTGATCAGTACACCAATCAAACGTGGATGCCCAAGTTTTGTTCTTCTAGGTTGTAGCATTCGTTTGCAGGAACAGTTAGAAATTATAGGTTTCACTCTGTTTTCTCCTATATTGACAGATGCAGTTAGAACTCTAAATCAAACACGGTTTGTGCTAGCTTCTTGAAACTTGACACAATAAAGTAGTTCTACGTTCTATCTTTAAGGTTTGTTTCCTCTTGTATCCTAAAGCTGGGACTGGCGAATAACACTTATACTGAAAGGGGTTGCCAAACTTCCAACACACTAGAGTCTCCTGAAATCTCAACATATATTTTTTCATCCAATCTTCATGATACTTTCAAGTAATGATCAGTACACCAATCCCACTTGGATGCCAAAGTTTAGTTCTCCTAGATTGAAGCATTCTTTTGGAGTAACAGTTTGAATTTTTAGGTTTCACTCTGTTTTCTCCTATATTGACAAATGTAGTTCGAACTCTAAATCAAACACGGTTTGTGCTAGCTTCTTGAAACTTGAAACAGTAAAGTAGTTCTACATTCTATTTTTATTTTTTGTTGCCTCTGGATGTAGACCTAAGCAGAGACTGACGAAAGACACATTCAATGAAAGGCGTTGTTAGGCTGCCAAAATACTACAGTCTCCTGAAATCTCAACATATTTTTTTTTCCGACCTTCATGATAATTTCATGTAATCAGCAGTACAACAATAAAACGTGGATGTTCAAGTTTCGTTCTCCTAGGTTGAAGCATTCGTTTGCAGTAACAGTTTGAATTTTTAGTTTTCACTCTGTTTTCTCCTATATTGACAGATGCAGTTCGAACTCTAAATCAAACATGGTTTGTGCTAGCTTCTTGAAACTTGACACAATAAAGTAGTTCTACGTTCTATCTCTAAGGTTTGTTTCCTCTTGATGTAGCCTTAAGCAGAGACTGGCGAATAACACTTTCAATGAAAGGCGTTCTTAAGCTTCCAAAAAACTACCGTCTCCTGAAATCTCAACATATATTTTTTCATTCAATCTTCATGATTCTTTCAAGTATTGATCAGTACACCAATCAAACGTGGATGCCCAAGTTTTGTTCTTCTAGGTTGTAGCATTCGTTTGCAGGAACAGATAGAAATTATAGGTTTCACTCTGTTTTCTCCTATATTGACAGACGCAGTTAGAACTCTAAATCAAACACGGTTTGTGCTAGCTTCTTGAAACTTGACACAATAAAGTAGTTCTACGTTCTATCTCTAAGGTTTGTTTCCTCTTGATGTAGCCTTAAGCAGAGACTGGCGAATAACACCTTCAATGAAAGGCGTTGTTAAGCTTCCAAATACTACCGTCTCCTGAAATCTCAACATATATCTTTTCATCCAATCTTCATGATTCTTTCAAGTATTGATCAGTACACCAATCAAACGTGGATGCCCAAGTTTTGATCTTCTAGGTTGTAGCATTCGTTTGCAGGAACAGTTAGAAATTATAGGTTTCTCTCTGTTTTCTCCTATATTGACAGATGCAGTTCGAACTCTAAATCAAACAGGGTTTGTGCTAGCTTCTTGAAACTTGACACAATAAAGTACTTCTACTATCTATCTCCAAGGTTTGATTCCTCTTGTATCCTAAAGCTGGGACTGGCGAATAACACTAATACTGAAAGGGGTTGCCAAACTTCCAACACACTAGAGTCTCCTGAAATCTCAACATATATTTTTTCATCCAATCTTCATGATACTTTCAAGTAATGATCAGTACACCAATCCCACTTGGATGCCAAAGTTTAGTTCTCCTAGATTGAAGCATTCTTTTGGAGTAACAGTTTGAATTTTTAGGTTTCACTCTGTTTTCTCCTATATTGACAAATGTAGTTCGAACTCTAAATCAAACACGGTTTGTGCTAGCTTCTTGAAACTTGAAACAGTAAAGTAGTTCTACATTCTATTTTTATTTTTTGTTTCCTCTGGATGTAGACCTAAGCAGAGACTGACGAAAGACACATTCAATGAAAGGCGTTGTTAGGCTGCCAAAATACTACAGGCTCCTGAAATCTCTACATATTTTTTTTTCCGAACTTCATGATAATTTCACGTAATGAGCAGTACACCAATAAAACGTGGATGTTCAAGTTCCGTTCTCCTAGGTTGAAGCATTCGTTTGCAGTAACAGTTTGAATTTTTAGTTTTCACTCTGTTTTCTAATATATTAACAGATGCAGTTCGAACTCTAAATCAAACATGGTTTGTGCTAGCTTCTTGAAACTTGACACAATAAAGTAGTTCTACGTTCTATCTCTAAGGTTTGTTTCCTCTTGATGTAGCCTTAAGCAGAGACTGGCGAATAACACTTTCAATGAAAGGCGTTCTTAAGCTTCCAAAAAACTACCGTCTCCTGAAATCTCAACATATATTTTTTCATCCAATATTCATGATTCTTTCATGTATTGATCAGTACACCAATCAAACGTGGATGCCCAAGTTTTGTTCTTCTAGGTTGTAGCATTCGTTTGCAGGAACAGTTAGAAATTATAGGTTTCACTCTGTTTTCTCCTATATTGACAGATGCACATAGAACTCTAATCAAACACGGTTTGTGCTAGCTTCTTGAAACTTGACACAATAAAGTAGTTCTACGTTCTATCTCTATGGTTTGTTTCCTCTTGTATCCTAAAGCTGGGACTGGCGAATAACACTTATACTGAAAGGGGTGGCCAAACTTCCAACACACTAGAGTCTCCTGAAATCTCAACATATATTTTTTCATCCAATCTTCATGATACTTTCAAGTAATGATCAGTACACCAATCCCACTTGGATGCCAAAGTTTAGTTCTCCTAGATTGAAGCATTCTTTTGGAGTAACAGCTTGAATTTTTAGGTTTCACTCTGTTTTCTCCTATATTGACAAATGTAGTTCGAACTCTAAATCAAACACGGTTTGTGCTAGCTTCTTGAAACTTGAAACAGTAAAGTAGTTCTACATTCTATTTTTATTTTTTGTTTCCGCTGGATGTAGACCTAAGCAGAGACTGACGAAAGACGCATTCAATGAAAGGCGTTGTTAGGCTGCCAAAATACTACAGGCTCCTGAAATCTCAACATATTTTTTTTTCCGACCTTCATGATAATTTCAAGTAATCAGCAGTACACCAATAAAACGTGGATGTTCAAGTTTCGTTCTCCTAGGTTGAAGCATTCGTTTGCAGTAAAAGTTTGAATTTTTAGTTTTCACTCTGTTTTCTCCTATATTGACAGATGCAGTTCGAACTCTAAATCAAACATGGTTTGTGCTAGCTTCTTGAAACTTGGCACAATAAAGTAGTTCTACGTTCTATCTCTAATGTTTGTTTCCTCTTGATGTAGCCTTAAGCAGAGACTGGCGAATAACACTTTCAATGAAAGGCGTTGTTAAGCTTCCAAAAAACTACCGTCTCCTGAAATCTCAACATATATTTTTTCATCCAATGTTCATGATTCTTTCAAGTATTGATCAGTACACCAATCAAACGTGGATGCCCAAGTTTTGTTCTTCTAGGTTGTAGCATTCGTTTGCAGGAACAGTTAGAAATTAAAGGTTTCACTCTGTTTTCTCCTATATTGACAGATGCAGTTAGAACTCTAAATCAAACACGGTTTGTGCTAGCTTCTTGAAACTTGACACAATAAAGTAGTTCTACGTTCTATCTTTAAGGTTTGTTTCCTCTTGTATCCTAAAGCTGGGACTGGCGAATAACACTTATACTGAAAGGGGTTGCCAAACTTCCAACACACTAGAGTCTCCTGAAATCTCAACATATATTTTTTCATCCAATCTTCATGATACTTTCAAGTAATGATCAGTACACCAATCCCACTTGGATGCCAAAGTTTAGTTCTCCTAGATTGAAGCATTCTTTTGGAGTAACAGTTTGAATTTTTAGGTTTCACTCTGTTTTCTCCTATATTGACAAATGTAGTTCGAACTCTAAATCAAACACGGTTTGTGCTAGCTTCTTGAAACTTGAAACAGTAAACTAGTTCTACATTCTATTTTTATTTTTTGTTTCCTCTGGATGTAGACCTAAGCAGAGACTGACGAAAGACACATTCAATGAAAGGCGTTGTTAGGCTGCCAAAATACTACAGTCTCCTGAAATCTCAACATATTTTTTTTTCCGACCTTCATGATAATTTCATGTAATCAGCAGTACAACAATAAAACGTGGATGTTCAAGTTTCGTTCTCCTAGGTTGAAGCATTCGTTTGCAGTAACAGTTTGAATTTTTAGTTTTCACTCTGTTTTCTCCTATATTGACAGATGCAGTTCGAACTCTAAATCAAACATGGTTTGTGCTTGCTTCTTGAAACTTGACACAATAAAGTAGTTCTACGTTCTATCTCTAAGGTTTGTTTCCTCTTGATGTAGCCTTAAGCATAGACTGGCGAATAACACTTTAAATGAAAGGCGTTCTTAAGCTTCCAAAAAACTACCGTCTCCTGAAATCTCAACATATATTTTTTCAACCAATCTTCATGATTCTTTCAAGTATTGATCAGTACACCAATCAAACGTGGATGCCCAAGTTTTGTTCTTCTAGGTTGTAGCATTCGTTTGCAGGAACAGTTAGAAATTATAGGTTTCCCTCTGTTTTCTCCTATATTGACAGACGCAGTTAGAACTCTAAATCAAACACGGTTTGTGCTAGCTTCTTGAAACTTGACACAATAAAGTAGTTCTACGTTCTATCTCTAAGGTTTGTTTCCTCTTGATGTAGCCTTAAGCAGAGACTGGCGAATAACACTTTCAATGAAAGGCGTTCTTAAGCTTCCAAAAAACTACCGTCTCCTGAAATCTCAACATATATTTTTTCATCCAATATTCATGATTCTTTCAAGTATTGATCAGTACACCAATCAAACGTGGATGCCCAAGTTTTGTTCTTCTAGGTTGTAGCATTCGTTTGCAGAAACAGTTAGAAATTATAGGTTTCACTCTGTTTTCTCCTATATTGGACGATGCACTTAGAACTCTAATCAAACACGGTTTGTGCTAGCTTCTTGAAACTTGACACAATAAAGTAGTTCTACGTTCTATCTCTATGGTTTGTTTCCTCTTGTATCCTAAAGCTGGGACTGGCGAATAACACTTATACTGAAAGGGGTGGCCAAACTTCCAACACACTAGAGTCTCCTGAAATCTCAACATATATTTTTTCATCCAATCTTCATGATACTTTCAAGTAATGATCAGTACACCAATCCCACTTGGATGCCAAAGTTTAGTTCTCCTAGATTGAAGCATTCTTTTGGAGTAACAGCTTGAATTTTTAGGTTTCACTCTGTTTTCTCCTATATTGACAAATGTAGTTCGAACTCTAAATCAAACACGGTTTGTGCTAGCTTCTTGAAACTTGAAACAGTAAAGTAGTTCTACATTCTATTTTTATTTTTTGTTTCCGCTGGATGTAGACCTAAGCAGAGACTGACGAAAGACACATTCAATGAAAGGCGTTGTTAGGCTGCCAAAATACTACAGGCTCCTGAAATCTCAACATATTTTTTTTTCCGACCTACATGATAATTTCAAGTAATCAGCAGTACACAAATAAAACGTGGATGTTCAAGTTTCGTTCTCCTAGGTTGAAGCATTCGTTTGCAGTAAAAGTTTGAATTTTTAGTTTTCACTCTGTTTTCTCCTATATTGACAGATGCAGTTCGAACTCTAAATCAAACATGGTTTGTGCTAGCTTCTTGAAACTTGGCACAATAAAGTAGTTCTACGTTCTATCTCTAATGTTTGTTTCCTCTTGATGTAACCTTAAGCAGAGACTGGCGAATAACACTTTCAATGAAAGGCGTTGTTAAGCTTCCAAAAAACTACCGTCTCCTGAAATCTCAACATATATTTTTTCATCCAATGTTCATGATTCTTTCAAGTATTGATCAGTACACCAATCAAACGTGGATGCCCAAGTTTTGTTCTTCTAGGTTGTAGCATTCGTTTGCAGGAACAGTTAGAAATTATAGGTTTCACTCTGTTTTCTCCTATATTGACAGATGCAGTTAGAACTCTAAATCAAACACGGTTTGTGCTAGCTTCTTGAAACTTGACACAATAAAGTAGTTCTACGTTCTATCTTTAAGGTTTGTTTCCTCTTGTATCCTAAAGCTGGGACTGGCGAATAACACTTATACTGAAAGGGGTTGCCAAACTTCCAACACACTAGAGTCTCCTGAAATCTCAACATATATTTTTTCATCCAATCTTCATGATACTTTCAAGTAATGATCAGTACACCAATCCCACTTGGATGCCAAAGTTTAGTTCTCCTAGATTGAAGCATTCTTTTGGAGTAACAGTTTGAACTTTTAGGTTTCACTCTGTTTTCTCCTATATTGACAAATGTAGTTCGAACTCTAAATCAAACACGGTTTGTGCTAGCTTCTTGAAACTTGAAACAGTAAAGTAGTTCTCCATTCTATTTTTATTTTTTGTTTCCTCTGGATGTAGACCTAAGCAGAGACTGACGAAAGACACATTCAATGAAAGGCGTTGTTAGGCTGCCAAAATACTACAGTCTCCTGAAATCTCAACATATTTTTTTTTCCGACCTTCATGATAATTTCATGTAATCAGCAGTACAACAATAAAACGTGGATGTTCAAGTTTCGTTCTCCTAGGTTGAAGCATTCGTTTGCAGTAACAGTTTGAATTTTTAGTTTTCACTCTGTTTTCTCCTATATTGACAGATGCAGTTCGAACTCTAAATCAAACATGGTTTGTGCTAGCTTCTTGAAACTTGACACAATAAAGTAGTTCTACGTTCTATCTCTAAGGTTTGTTTCCTCTTGATGTAGCCTTAAGCAGAGACTGGCGAATAACACTTTCAATGAAAGGCGTTCTTGAGCTTCCAAAAAACTACCGTCTCCTGAAATCTCAACATATATTTTTTCATCCAATCTTCATGATTCTTTCAAGTATTGATCAGTACACCAATCAAACGTGGATGCCCAAGTTTTGTTCTTCTAGGTTGTAGCATTCGTTTGCAGGAACAGTTAGAAATTATAGGTTTCACTCTGTTTTCTCCTATATTGACAGACGCAGTTAGAACTCTAAATCAAACACGGTTTGTGCTAGCTTCTTGAAACTTGACACAATAAAGTAGTTCTACGTTCTATCTCTAAGGTTTGTTTCCTCTTGATGTAGCCTTAAGCAGAGACTGGCGAATAACACTTTCAATGAAAGGCGTTGTTAAGCTTCCAAATACTACCGTCTCCTGAAATCTCAACATATATCTATTCATCCAATCTTCATGATTCTTTCAAGTATTGATCAGTACACCAATCAAACGTGGATGCCCAAGTTTTGTTCTTCTAGGTTGTAGCATTCGTTTGCAGGAACAGTTAGAAATTATAAGTTTCACTCTCTTTTCTCCTATATTGACAGATGCAGTTAGAACTCTAAATCAAACACGGTTTGTGCTAGCTTCTTGAAACTTGACACAATAAAGTAGTTCTACGTTCTATCTCTAAGGTTTGTTTCCTCTTGTATCTTAAAGCTGGGACTGGTGAATAACACTTATAATGAAAGGGGTTGCCAAACTTCCAACACACTATAGTCTCCTGAAATCTCAACATATATTTTTTCATCCAATCATCATGATACTTTCAAGTAATGATCAGTACACCAATCCCACTTGGATGCCAAAGTTTAGTTCTCCTAGATTGAAGCATTCTTTTGGAGTAACAGTTTGAATTTTTAGGTTTCACTCTGTTTTCTCCTATATTGACAAATGTAGTTCGAACTCTAAATCAAACACGGTTTGTGCTAGCTTCTTGAAACTTGAAACAGTAAAGTAGTTCTACATTCTATTTTTATTTTTTGTTTCCTCTGGATGTAGACATAAGCAGAGACTGACGAAAGACACATTCAATGAAAGGCGTTGTTAGGCTGCCAAAATACTACAGTCTCCTGAAATCTCAACATATTTTTCTTTCCGACCTTCATGATAATTTCAAGTAATGAGCAGTACACCAATAAAACGTGGATGTTCAAGTTTCGTTCTCCTAGGTTGAAGCATTCATTTGCAGTAACAGTTTGAATTTTTAGTTCTCACTCTCTTTTCTCCTATATTGACAGCTGCAGTTCGAACTCTAAATCAAACATGGTTTGTGCTAGCTTCTTGAAACTTGACACAATAAAGTAGTTCTACGTTCTATCTCTAAGGTTTGTTTTCTCTTGATGTAGCCTTAAGCAGAGACTGGCGAATAACACTTTCAATGAAAGGCGTTGTTAAGCTTCCAAAAAACTACCGTCTCTTGAAATCTCAACATATATTTTTTCATCCAATCTTCATGATTCTTTCAAGTATTGATCAGTACACCAATCAAACGTGGATGCCCAAGTTTTGTTCTTCTAGGTTGTAGCATTCGTTTGCAGGAACAGTTAGAAATTATAGGTTTCACTCTGTTTTCTCCTATATTGACAGATGCAGTTAGAACTCTAAATCAAACACGGTTTGTGCTAGCTTCTTGAAACTTGACACAATAAAGTAGTTCTACGTTCTATCTCTAAGGTTTGTTTCCTCTTGTATCCTAAAGCTGGGACTGGCGAATAACACTTATACTGAAAGGGGTTGCCAAACTTCCAACACACTAGAGTCTCCTGAAATCTCAACATATATTTTTTCATCCAATCTTCATGATACTTTCAAGTAATGATCAGTACACCAATCCCACTTGGATGCCAAAGTTTAGTTCTCCTAGATTGAAGCATTCTTTTGGAGTAACAGTTTGAACTTTTAGGTTTCACTCTGTTTTCTCCTATATTGACAAATGTAGTTCGAACTCTAAATCAAACACGGTTTGTGCTAGCTTCTTGAAACTTGAAACAGTAAAGTAGTTCTCCATTCTATTTTTATTTTTTGTTTCCTCTGGATGTAGACCTAAGCAGAGACTGACGAAAGACACATTCAATGAAAGGCGTTGTTAGGCTACAAAAATACTACAGTCTCCTGAAATCTCAACATATTTTTTTTTCCGACCTTCATGATAATTTCATGTAATCAGCAGTACAACAATAAAACGTGGATGTTCAAGTTTCGTTCTCCTAGGTTGAAGCATTCGTTTGCAGTAACAGTTTGAATTTTTAGTTTTCACTCTGTTTTCTCCTATATTGACAGATGCAGTTCGAACTCTAAATCAAACATGGTTTGTGCTAGCTTCTTGAAACTTGACACAATAAAGTAGTTCTACGTTCTATCTCTAAGGTTTGTTTCCTCTTGATGTAGCCTTAAGCAGAGACTGGCGAATAACACTTTCAATGAAAGGCATTCTTGAGCTTCCAAAAAACTACCGTCTCCTGAAATCTCAACATATATTTTTTCATCCAATCTTCATGATTCTTTCAAGTATTGATCAGTACACCAATCAAACGTGGATGCCCAAGTTTTGTTCTTCTAGGTTGTAGCATTCGTTTGCAGGAACAGTTAGAAATTATAGGTTTCACTCTGTTTTCTCCTATATTGACAGACGCAGTTAGAACTCTAAATCAAACACGGTTTGTGCTAGCTTCTTGAAACTTGACACAATAAAGTAGTTCTACGTTCTATCTCTAAGGTTTGTTTCCTCTTGATGTAGCCTTAAGCAGAGACTGGCGAATAACACTTTCAATGAAAGGCGTTGTTAAGCTTCCAAATACTACCGTCTCCTGAAATCTCAACATATATCTATTCATCCAATCTTCATGATTCTTTCAAGTATTGATCAGTACACCAATCAAACGTGGATGCCCAAGTTTTGTTCTTCTAGGTTGTAGCATTCGTTTGCAGGAACAGTTAGAAATTATAAGTTTCACTCTGTTTTCTCCTATATTGACAGATGCAGTTAGAACTCTAAATCAAACACGGTTTGTGCTAGCTTCTTGAAACTTGACACAATAAAGTAGTTCTACGTTCTATCTTTAAGGTTTGTTTCCTCTTGTATCTTAAAGCTGGGACTGGTGAATAACACTTATAATGAAAGGGGTTGCCAAACTTCCAACACACTATAGTCTCCTGAAATCTCAACATATATTTTTTCATCCAATCATCATGATACTTTCAAGTAATGATCAGTACACCAATCCCACTTGGATGCCAAAGTTTAGTTCTCCCAGATTGAAGCATTCTGTTGGAGTAACAGTTTGAATTTTTAGGTTTCACTCTGTTTTCTCCTATATTGACAAATGTAGTTCGAACTCTAAATCAAACACGGTTTGTGCTAGCTTCTTGAAACTTGAAACAGTAAAGTAGTTCTACATTCTATTTTTATTTTTTGTTTCCTCTGGATGTAGACATAAGCAGAGACTGACGAAAGACACATTCAATGAAAGGCGTTGTTAGGCTGCCAAAATACTACAGTCTCCTGAAATCTCAACATATTTTTCTTTCCGACCTTCATGATAATTTCAAGTAATGAGCAGTACACCAATAAAACGTGGATGTTCAAGTTTCGTTCTCCTAGGTTGAAGCATTCATTTGCAGTAACAGTTTGAATTTTTAGTTCTCACTCTCTTTTCTCCTATATTGACAGCTGCAGTTCGAACTCTAAATCAAACATGGTTTGTGCTAGCTTCTTGAAACTTGACACAATAAAGTAGTTCTACGTTCTATCTCTAAGGTTTGTTTTCTCTTGATGTAGCCTTAAGCAGAGACTGGCGAATAACACTTTCAATGAAAGGCGTTGTTAAGCTTCCAAAAAACTACCGTCTCTTGAAATCTCAACATATATTTTTTCATCCAATCTTCATGATTCTTTCAAGTATTGATCAGTACACCAATCAAACGTGGATGCCCAAGTTTTGTTCTTCTAGGTTGTAGCATTCGTTTGCAGGAACAGTTAGAAATTATAGGTTTCACTCTGTTTTCTCCTATATTGACAGATGCAGTTAGAACTCTAAATCAAACACGGTTTGTGCTAGCTTCTTGAAACTTGACACAATAAAGTAGTTCTACGTTCTATCTCTAAGGTTTGTTTCCTCTTGGATCCTAAAGCTGGGACTGGCGAATAACACTTATACTGAAAGGGGTTGCCAAACTTCCAAAACACTAGAGTCTAATGAAATCTCAACATATATTTTTTCATCCAATCTTCATGGTACTTTCAAGTAATGATCAGTACACCAATCCACTTGGATGCCAAAGTTTAGTTCTCCTAGATTGAAGCATTCTTTGGAGAAACAGTTTGAATTTTTAGGTTTCACTCTGTTTTCTCCTATATTGACAAATGTAGTTCGAACTCTAAATCAAACACGGTTTGTGCTAGCTTCTTGAAACTTGAAACAGTAAAGTAGTTCTACATTCTATTTTTATTTTTTGTTTCCTCTGGATGTAGACCTAAGCAGAGACTGATGAAAGACACATTCAATGAAAGGCGTTGTTAGGCTGCCAAAATACTACAGTCTCCTGAAATATCAACATATTATTTTTTCCGACCTTCATGATCATTTCAAGTAATGAGCAGTACACCAATAAAACGTGGATGTTCAAGTTTCGTTCTCCTAGGTTGAAGCATTCGTTTGCAGTAACAGTTTGAATTTTTAGTTTTCACTCTGTTTTCTCCTATATTGACAGATGCAATTCGAACTCTAAATCAAACATGGTTTGTGCTAGCTTCTTAAAACTTGACACAATAAAGTAGTTCTACGTTCTATCTCTAAGGTTTGTTTCCTCTTGATGTAGCCTTAAGCAGAGACTGGCGAACAACACTTTCAATGAAAGGCGTTGTTAAGCTTCCAAAAAACTACCGTCTCCTGAAATCTCAACATATATTTTTTCATCCAATCTTCATGGTTCTTTCAAGTATTGATCAGTACACCAATCAAACGTGGATGCCCTAGTTTTGTTCCTCTAGGTTGTAGCATTCATTTGCAGGAACAGTTAGAAATTATAGGTTTCACTCTGTTTTCTCCTATATTGACCGATGCAGTTAGAACTCTAAATCAAACACGGTTTGTGCTAGCTTCTTGAAACTTGACACAATAAAGTAGTTCTACGTTCTATCTCTAAGGTTTGTTTCCTCTTGGATCCTACAGCTGGGACCTGCGAATAACACTTATACTGAAAGGGGTTGCCAAACTTCCAACACACTAGAGTCTCCTGAAATCTCAACATATATTTTTTCATCCAATCTTCATGATACTTTCAAGTAATGATCAGTACACCAATCCCACTTGGATGCCAAAGTTTAGTTCTCCTAGATTGAAGCATTCTTTTGGAGTAACAGTTTGAATTTTTAGGTTTCACTCTGTTTTCTCCTATATTGACAAATGTAGTTCGAACTCTAAATCAAACACGGTTTGTGCTAGCTTCTTGAAACTTGAAACAGTAAAGTAGTTCTACATTCTATATTTATTTTTTGTTTCCTCTGGATGTAGAACTAAGCAGAGACTGACGAAAGACACATTCAATGAAAGGCGTTGTTAGGCTGCCAAAATACTACAGTCTCCTAAAATCTCAACATATTTTTTTTCCCACCTTCATGATAATTTCAAGTAATGAGCAGTACACCAATAAAACGTGGATGTTCAAGTTACGTTCTCCTAGGTTGAAGCATTCGTTTGCAGTAACAGTTTGAATTTTTAGTTTTCACTCTGTTTTCTCCTATATTGACATATGCAGTTCGAACTCTAAATCAAACATGGTTTGTGCTAGCTTCTTGAAACTTGACACAATAAAGTAGTTCTACGTTCTATCTCTAAGGTTGGTTTCCTCTTGATGTAGCCTTATGCAGAGACTGGCGAATAACACTTTCAATGAAAGGCGTTGTTAAGCTTCCAAAAAACTACCGTCTCCTGAAATCTCAACATATATTTTTTCATCCAATATTCATGATTCTTTCAAGTATTGATCAGTACACCAATCAAAGGTGGATGCCCAAGTTTTGTTCTTCTAGGTTGTAGCATTCGTTTGCAGGAACAGTTAGAATTTATAGGTTTCACTCTGTTATCTCCTATATTGACAGATGCAGTTAGAACTCTAAATCAAACACGGTTTGTGCTAGCTTCTTGAAACTTGACACAATAAAGTAGTTCCTCATTCTATCTCTAAGGTTTGTTTCCTCTTGGATCCTAAACCTGGGACTGGCGAATAACACTTATACTGAAAGGGGTTGCCAAACTTCCAACACACTAGAGTCTCCTGAAATCTCAACATATATTTTTTCATCCAATCTTCATGATACTTTCAAGTAATGATCAGTACACCAATCCCACTTGGTTGCCAAAGTTTAGTTCTCCTAGATTGAAGCATTCTTTTGGAGTAACAGTTTGAATTTTTAGGTTTCACTCTGTTTTCTCCTATATTGACAAATGTAGTTCGAACTCTAAATCAAACACGGTTTGTGCTAGCTTCTTGAAACTTGAAACAGTAAAGTAGTTCTACATTCTATTTTTATTTTTTGTTTCCTCTGGATGTAGACCTAAGCAGAGACTGACGAAAGACACATTCAATGAAAGGCGTTGTTAGGCTTCCAAAATACTACAGTCTCCTGAAATCTCAACATATTTCTTTTCCGACCTTCATGATAATTTCAAGTAAAGAGCAGTACACCAATAAAACGTGGATGTTCAAGTTTCGTTCTCCTAGGTTGAAGCATTCGTTTGCAGTAACAGTTTGAATTTTTAGTTTTCACTCTCTTTTCTCCTATATTGACAGATGCAGTTCGAACTCTAAATCAAACATGGTTTGTGCTAGCTTCCTGAAACTTGACACAATAAAGTAGTTCTACGTTCTATCTCTAAGGTTTGTTTCCTCTTGATGTAGCCTTAAGCAGAGACTGGCGAATAACACTTTCAATGAAAGGCGTTGTTAAGCTTCCAAAAAACTACCGTCTCCTGAAATCTCAACATATATTTTTTCATCCAATCTTCATGATTCTTTCAAGTATTGATCAGTACACCAATCAAACGTGGATGCCCAAGTTTTGTTCTTCTAGGTTGTAGCATTCGTTTGCAGGAACAGTTAGAAATTATAGGTTTCACTCTGTTTTCTCCTATATTGACAGATGCAGTTAGAACTCTAAATCAAACACGGTTTGTGCTAGCTTCTTGAAACTTGACACAATAAAGTAGTTCTACGTTCTATCTCTAAGGTTTGTTACCTCTTGGATCCTAAAGCTGGGACTGGCGAATGACAATTATACTAAAAGGGGTTGCCAAACTTCCAAAACACTAGAGTCTCCTGAAATCTCAACATATATTTTTTCATCCAATCTTCATGATACTTTCAAGTAATGATCAGTACACCAATCCACTTGGATGCCAAAGTTTAGTTCTCCTAGAATGAAGCATTCTTTGGAGTAACAGTTTGAATTTTTAGGTTTAACTCTGTTTTCTCCTATATTGACAAATGTTCTTCGAACTCTAAATCAAACACGGTTTGTGCTAGCTTCTTGAAACTTGAAACAGTAAAGAAGTTCTACATTCTATTTTTATTTTTTGTTTCCTCTGGATGTAGACCTAGGTAGAGACTGACGAAAGACACATTCAATGAAAGGCGTTGTTAGGCTGCCAAAATACTACAGTCTCCTGAAATCTCAACATATTTTTTTCCGACCTTCATGATAATTTCAAGTAATGAGCAGTACACCAATAAAACGTGGATGTTCAAGTTTCGTTCTCCTAGGTTGAAGCATTCGTTTGCAGTAACAGTTTGAATTTTTAGTTTTCACTCTCTTTTCTCCTATATTGACAGATGCAGTTCGAACTCTAAATCAAACATGGTTTGTGCTAGCTTCCTGAAACTTGACACAATAAAGTAGTTCTACGTTCTATCTCTAAGGTTTGTTTCCTCTTGATGTAGCCTTAAGAAGAGACTGGCGAATAACACTTTCAATGAACGGCGTTGTTAAGCTTCCAAAAAACTACCGTCTCCTGAAATCTCAACATATATTTTTTCATCCAATCTTCATGATTCTTTCAAGTATTGATCAGTACACCAATCAAACGTGGATGCCCAAGTTTTGTTCCTCTAGGTTGTATCATTCGTTTGCAGGAACAGTTAGAAATTATAGGTTTCACTCTGTTTTCTCCTATATTGACAGAGGCAGTTAGAACTCTAAATCAAACACGGTTTGTGCTAGCTTCTTGAAACTTGACACAATAAAGTAGTTCTACGTTCTATCTCTAAGGTTTGTTTCCTCTTGGATCCTACAGCTGGGACTGGCGAATAACACTTATACTGAAAGGGGTTGCCAAACTTCCAACACACTAGAGTCTCCTGAAATCTCAACATATATTTTTTCATCCAATCTTCATGATACTTTCAAGTAATGATCAGTACACCAATCCCACTTGGATGCCAAAGTTTAGTTCTCCTAGATTGAAGCATTCTTTTGGAGTAACAGTTTGAATTTTTAGGTTTCACTCTGTTTTCTCCTATATTGACAAATGTAGTTCGAACTCTAAATCAAACACGGTTTGTGCTAGCTTCTTGAAACTTGAAACAGTAAAGTAGTTCTACATTCTATATTTATTTTTTGTTTCCTCTGGATGTAGAACTAAGCAGAGACTGACGAAAGACACATTCACTGAAAGGCGTTGTTAGGCTGCCAAAATACTACAGTCTCCTGAAATATCAACATTTTATTTTTTCCGACCTTCATGATAATTTCAAGTAATGAGCAGTACACCAATAAAACGTGGATGTTCAAGTTTCGTTCTCCTAGGTTGAAGCATTCGTTTGCAGTAACAGTTTGAATTTTTAGTTTTCACTCTGTTTTCTCCTATATTGACAGATGCAGTTCGAACTCTAAATCAAACATGGTTTGTGCTAGCTTCTTGAAACTTGACACAATAAAGTAGTTCTACGTTCTATCTCTAAGGTTTGTTTCCTGTTGATGTAGCCTTAAGCAGAGACTGGCGAATAACTCTTTCAATGAAAGGCGTTGTTAAGTTTCCAAAAAACTACCGTCTCCTGAAATCTCAACATATATTTTTTCATCCAATCTTCATGATTCTTTCAAGTATTGATCAGTACACCAATCAAACGTGGATAGCCAAGTTTTGTTCTTCTAGGTTGTAGCATTCCTTTGCAGGAACAGTTAGAATTTATAGGTTTCACTCTATTTTCTCCTATATTGACAGATGCAGTTAGAACTCTAAATCAAACACGGTTTGTGCTAGCTTCTTGAAACTTGACACAATAAAGTAGTTCTACGTTCTATCTCTAAGGTTTGTTTCCTCTTATATCCTAAAGCTGGGACTGGCGAATAACACTTACAATGAAAGGGGTTGCCAAACTTCCAACACACTAGAGTCTCCTGAAATCTCAACATATATTTTTTCATCCAATCTTCATGATTCTTTCAAGTAATGATCAGTACAACAATCCCACTTGGATGCCAAAGTTTAGTTCTCCTAGATTGAAGCATTCTTTTGGAGTAACAGTTTGAATTTTTAGGTTTCACTCTGTTTCTCCTATATTGACAATGTTGTTCGAACTCTAAATCAAACACGGTTTGTGCTAGCTTCTTGAAACTTGAAACAGTAAAGTAGTTGTACATTCTATTTTTATTTTTTGTTTCCTCTGGATGTAGACCTAAGGAGAGACTGATGAAAGACACATTCACTGAAAGGCGTTGTTAGGCTGCCAAAATACTACAGTCTCCTGAAATATCAACATATTATTCTTTCCGACCTTCATGATAATTTCAAGTAATGAGCAGTACACCAATAAAACGTGGATGTTCAAGTTTCGTTCTCCTAGGTTGAAGCATTCGTTTGCAGTAACAGTTTGAATTTTTTGTTTTCACTCTGTTTTCTCCTATATTGACAGATGCAGTTCGAACTCTAAATCAAACATGGTTTGTGCTAGCTTCTTGAAACTTGACACAATAAAGTAGTTCTACTTTCTATCTCTAAGGTTTGTTTCCTCTTGATGTAGCCTTAAGCAGAGACTGGCGAATAACACTTTCAATGAAAGGCGTTGTTAAGCTTCCAAAAAACTACCGTCTCCTGAAATCTCAACATATATCTTTTCATCCAATCTTCATGATTCTTTCAAGTTTTGATCAGTACACCAATCAAACGTGGATGCCCAAGTTTTGTTCTTCTAGGTTGTAGCATTCGTTTGCAGGAACAGTTAGAAATTATAGGTTTCACTCTGTTTTCTCCTATATTGACAGATACAGTTAGAACTCTAAATCAAACACGGTTTGTGCTAGCTTCTTGAAACTTGACACAATAAAGTAGTTCTACGTTCTATCTCTAAGGTTTGTTTCCTCTTGTATTCTAAAGCTGGGACTGGCGAATAACACTTATACTGAAAGGGGTTGCCAAACGTCCAAAACACTAGAGTCTCCTGAAATCTCAACATATATTTTTTCATCCAATCTTCATGATACTTTCAAGTAATGATCAGTACACCAATCCCACTTGGATGCCAAAGTTTAGTTCTCCTAGATTGAAGCATTCTTTTGGAGTAACAGTTTGAATTTTTAGGTTTCACTCTGTTTTCTCCTATATTGACAAATGTAGTTCGAACTCTAAATCAAACACGGTTTGTGCTAGCTTCTTGAAACTTGAAACAGTAAAGTAGTTCTACATTCTATATTTATTTGTTGTTTCCTCTGGATGTAGACCTAAGCAGAGACTGACGAAAGACACATTCAATGAAAGGCGTTGTTAGGCTGCCAAAATACTACAGTCTCCTGAAATCTGAACATATATTTTTTCCGACCTTCATGATAATTTCAAGTAATGAGCAGTACACCAATAAAACGTGGATGTTCAAGTTTCGTTCTCCTAGGTTGAAGCATTCGTTTGCAGTAACAGTTTGAATTTTTAGTTTTCACTCTCTTTTCTCCTATATTGACAGATGCAGTTCGAACTCTAAATCAAACATGGTTTGTGCTAGCTTCCTGAAACTTGACACAATAAAGTAGTTCTACGTTCTATCTCTAAGGTTTGTTTCCTCTTGATGTAGCCTTAAGCAGAGACTGGCGAATAACACTTTCAATGAAAGGCGTTGTTAAGCTTCCAAAAAACTACCGTCTCCTGAAATCTCAACATATATTTTTTCATCCAATCTTCATGATTCTTTCAAGTATTGATCAGTACACCAATCAAACGTGGATGCCCAAGTTTTGTTCTTCTAGGTTGTAGCATTCGTTTGCAGGAACAGTTAGAAATTATAGTTTTCACTCTGTTTTCTCCAATATTGACAGATGCAGTTCGAACTCTAAATCAAACACGGTTTGTGCTAGCTTCTTGAAACTTGACACAATAAAGTAGTTCTACGTTCTATCTCTAAGGTTTGTTTCCTCTTGTATCCTAAAGCTGGGAATGGCGAATAACACTTATACTGAAAGGGGTTGCCAAACTTCCAAAACACTAGAGTCTCCTGAAATATCAACATATATTTTTTCATCCAATCTTCATGATACTTTCAAGTAATGATCAGTACACCAATCCCACTTGGATGCCAAAGTTTAGTTCTCCTAGATTGAAGCATTCTTTTGGAGTAACAGTTTGAATTTTTAGGTTTTACTCTGTTTTCTCCTATATTGACAAATGTAGTTCGAACTCTTAATCAAACACGGTTTGTGCTAGCTTCTTGAAACTTGAAACAGTAAAGTAGTTCTACATTCTATTTTTATTTTTTGTTTCCTCTGGATGTAGACCTAAGCAGAGACTGACGAAAGACACATTCAATGAAAGGCGTTGTTAGGCTGCCAAAATAATACAGTCTCCTGAAACCTCAACATATTTTTTTTCCGGCCTTCATGATAATTTCAAGTAATGAGCAGTACACCAATAAAACGTGGATGTTCAAGTTTCGTTCTCCTAGGTTGAAGCATTCGTTTGCAGTAACCGTTTGAATTTTTAGTTTTCACTGTTTTCTAATATATTGACAGATGCAGTTCGAACTCTAAATCAAACATGGTTTGTGCTAGCTTCTTGAAACTTGACACAATAAAGTAGTTCTACGTTCTATCTCTAAGGTTTGTTTCCTGTTGATGTAGCCTTAAGCAGAGACTGGCGAATAACACTTTCAATGAAAGGCATTGTTAGGTTCCAATAAACTACTGTCTCCTGAAATCTCAACATATATTTTTTCATCCAATCTTCATGATTCTTTCAAGTATTGATCAGTACACCAATCAAACGTGGATAGCCAAGTTTTGTTCTTCTAGGTTGTAGCATTCGTTTGCAGGAACAGTTAGAATTTATAGGTTTCACTCTATTTTCTCCTATATTGACAGATGCAGTTAGAACTCTAAATCAAACACGGTTTTTGCTAGCTTCTTGAAACTTGACACAATAAAGTATTTCTACGTTCTATCTCTAAGGTTTGTTTCCTCTTGTATCCTAAAGCTGGGACTGGCGAATAACACTTACAATGAAAGGGGTTGCCAAACTTCCAACACACTAGAGTCTCCTGAAATCTCAACATATATTTTTTCATCCAATCTTCATGATACTTTCAAGTAATGATCAGTACACCAATCCCACTTGGATGCCAAAGTTTAGTTCTACTAGATTGAAGCATTCTTTTGGAGTAACAGTTTGAATTTTTAGGTTTCACTCTGTTTTCTCCTATATTGACAAATGTAGTTCGAACTCTAAATCAAACACGGTTTGTGCTAGCTTCTTGAAACTTGAAACAGTAAAGTAGTTCTACATTCTATTTTAATTTTTTGTTTCCTCTGGATGTAGAAATAAGCAGAGACTGATGAAAGACACATTCACTGAAAGGCGTTGTTAGGCTGCCAAAATACTACAGTCTCCTGAAATATCAACATTTTATTTTTTCCGACCTTCATGATAATTTCAAGTAATGAGCAGTACACCAATAAAACGTGGATGTTCAAGTTTCGTTCTCCTAGGTTGAAGCATTCGTTTGCAGTAACAGTTTGAATTTTTAGTTTTCACTCTGTTTTCTCCTATATTGACAGATGCAGTTCGAACTCTAAGTCAAACATGGTTTGTGCTAGCTTCTTGAAACTTGACACAATAAAGTACTTCTACGTTCTATCCCTAAGGTTTGTTTCCTCTTGATGTAGCCTTAAGCAGAGACTGGCGAATAACACTTTCAATGAAAGGCGTTGTTAAGCTTCCAAAAAACTACCGTCTCCTGAAATCTCAACATATATCTTTTCATGCAATCTTCATGATTCTTTCAAGTATTGATCAGTACACCAATCAAACGTGGATGCCCAAGTTTTGTTCTTCTAGGTTGTAGCATTCGTTTGCAGGAACAGTTAGAAATTATAGGTTTCACTCTGTTTTCTCCTATATTGACAGATACAGTTAGAACTCTAAATCAAACACGGTTTGTGCTAGCTTCTTGAAACTTGACACAATAAAGTAGTTCTACGTTCTATCTCTAAGGTTTGTTTCCTCTTGTATCCTAGAGCTGGGACTGGCGAATAACACTTATACTGAAAGGGGTTGCCAAACTTCCAAAACACTAGAGTCTCCTGAAATCTCAACATATATTTTTTCATCCAATCTTCATGATACTTTCAAGTAATGATCAGCACACCAATCCCACTTGGATGCCAAAGTTTAGTTCTCCTAGATTGAAGCATTCTTTTGGAGTAACAGTTTGAATTTTTAGGTTTCACTCTGTTTTCTCCTATATTGACAAATGTAGTTCGAACTCTAAATCAAACACGGTTTGTGCTAGCTTCTTGAAACTTGAAACAGTAAAGTAGTTCTACATTCTATGTTTATTTGTTGTTTCCTCTGCATGTAGACCTAAGCAGAGACTGACGAAAGACACATTCAATGAAAGGCGTTGTTAGGCTGCCAAAATACTACAGTCTCCTGAAATCTCAACATATTTTTTTTCCGACCTTCATGATAATTTCAAGTAATGAGCAGTACACCAATAAAACGTGGATGTTCAAGTTTCGTTCTCCTAGGTTGAAGCATTCGTTTGCAGTAACAGTTTGAATTTTTAGTTTTCACTCTCTTTTCTCCTATATTGACAGATGCAGTTCGAACTCTAAATCAAACATGGTTTGTGCTAGCTTCTTGAAACTTGACACAATAAAGTAGTTCTACGTTCTATCTCAAGGTTTGTTTCCTCTTGATGTAGCCTTAAGCAGAGACTGGCGAATAACACTTTCAATGAAAGGCGTTGTTAAGCTTCCAAAAAACTACCGTCTCCTGAAATCTCAACATATATTTTTTCATCCAATCTTCATGATTCTTTCAAGTATTGATCAGTACACCTATCAAACGTGGATGCCCAAGTTTTTTTCTTCTAGGTTGTAGCATTCGTTTGCAGGAACAGTTAGAAATTATATTTTTCACTCTGTTTTCTCCTATATTGACAGATGCAGTTAGAACTCTAAATCAAACACGGTTTGTGCTAGCTTCTTGAAACTTGACACAATAAAGTAGTTCTACGTTCTATCTGTAAGGTTTGTTTCCTCTTGTATCCTAAAGCTGGGACTGGCGAATAACACTTATACTGAAAGGGGTTGCCAAACTTCCAACACACTAGAGTCTCCTGAAATCTCAACATATATTTTTTCATCCAATCTTCATGATACTTTCAAGTAATGATCAGTACACCAATCCCACTTGGATGCCAAAGTTTAGTTCTCCTAGATTGAAGCATTCTTTTGGAGTAACAGTTTGAATTTTTAGGTTTCACTCTGTTTTCTCCTATATTGACAATTGTAGGTCGAACTCTAAATCAAACACGGTTTGTGCTAGCTTCTTGAAACTTGAAACAGTAAAGTAGTTCTACATTCTATTTTTATTTTTTGTTTCCTCTGGATGTAGACCTAAGCAGAGACTGACGAAAGACACATTCAATGAGAGGCGTTGTTAGGCTGCCAAAATACTACAGTCTCCTGAAATCTCAACATATTTTTTTTTCCGACCTTCATGATCATTTCAAGTAATGAGCAGTACACCAATAAAACGTGGATGTTCAAGTTTCGTTCTCCTAGGTTGAAGCATTCGTTTGCAGTAACAGTTTGAATTTTTAGTTTTCACTCTCTTTTCTCCTATATTGACAGATGCAGTTCGAACTCTAAGTCAAACATGGTTTGTGCTAGCTTCCTGAAACTTGACAAAAGAAAGTAGTTCTACGTTCTATCTCTAAGGTTTGTTTCCTCTTGATGTAGCCTTAAGCAGAGACTGGCGAATAACACTTTCAATGAAAGGCGTTGTTAAGCTTCCAAAAAACTACAGTCTCCTGAAATCTCAACATATATTTTTTCATCCAATCTTCATGATTCTTTCAAGTATTGATCAGTACACCAATAAAACGTGGATGCCCAAGTTTTGTTTTTCTAGGTTGTAGCATTCGTTTGCAGGAACAGTTAGAAATTATAGGTTTCACTCTGTTTTCTTCTATATTGACAGATGCAGTTAGAACTCTAAATCAAACACGGTTTGTGCTAGCTTCATGAAACTTGACACAATAAAGTAGTTCTACGTTCTATCTCTAAGGTTTGTTTCCTCTTGTATCCTAAAGCTGGGACTGGCGAATAAACACTTATACTGAAAGGGGTTGCCAAACTTCCAACACACTAGAGTCTCCTGAAATCTCAACATATATTTTTTCATCCAATCTTCATGATACTTTCAAGTAATGATCAGTACACCAATCCCACTTGGATGCCAAAGTTTAGTTCTCCTAGATTGAAGCATTCTTTTGGAGTAACAGTTTGAATTTTTAGGTTTCACTCTGTTTACTCCTATATTGACAAATGTATTTCGAACTCTAAATCAAACACGGTTTGTGCTAGCTTCTTGAAACTTGAAACAGTAAAGTAGTTCTACATTCTATATTAATTTTTTGTTTCCTCTGGATGTAGACCTAAGCAGAGACTGACGAAAGACACATTCAATGAAAGGCGTTGTTAGGCTGCCAAAATACTACAGTCTCCTGAAATCTCAACATATTTTTTTTCCGACCTTCAAGATAATTTCAAGTAATGAGCAGTACACCAATAAAACGTGGATGTTCAAGTTTCCTTGTCCTAGGTTGAAGCATTCGTTTGCAGTAACAGTTTGAATTTTTAGTTTTCACTCTCTTTTCTCCTATATTGACAGATGCAGTTCGAACTCTAAATCAAACATGGTTTGTGCTAGCTTCCTGAAACTTGACACAATAAAGTAGTTCTACGTTCTATCCCTAAGGTTTGTTTCCTCTTGATGTAGCCTTAAGCAGAGACTGGCGAATAACACTTTCAATGAAAGGCGTTGTTAAGCTTCCAAAAAACTACAGTCTCCTGAAATCTCAACATATATTTTTTCATCCAATCTTCATGATTCTTTCAAGTATTTATCAGTACACCAATCAAACGTGGATGCCCAAGTTTTGTTCTTCTAGGTTGTAGCATTCGTTTGAAGGAACAGTTAGAAATTATAGGTTTCACTCTGTTTCTCCTATATTGACAGATGCATTTAGAACTCTAAATCAAACACGGTTTGTGCTAGCTTCTTGTAACTTGACACAATAAAGTAGTTCTACGTTCTATCTCTAAGGTTTTTTCCTCTTGTATCCTAAAGCTGGGAATGGCGAATAACACTTATACTGAAAGGGGTGGCCAAACTTCCAAAACACTAGAGTCTCCTGAAATCTCAACATATATTTTTTCATCCAATCTTCATGATACTTTCAAGTAATGATCAGTACACCAATCCCACTTGGATGCCAAAGTTTAGTTCTCCTAGATTGAAGCATTCTTTTGGAGTAACAGTTTGAATTTTTAGGTTTCACTCTGTTTTCTCCTATATTGACAAATGTAGTTCGAACTCTAAATCAAACACGGTTTGTGCTAGCTTCTTGAAACTTGAACAGTAAAGTAGTTCTACATTCTATTTTTATTTTTTGTTTCCTCTGGATGTAGACCGAAGCAGAGACTGACGAAGACACATTCAATGAAAGGCGTTGTTAGGCTGCCAAAATACTACAGTCTCCTGAAATCTCAACATATTTTTTTTTCCGACCTTCAAGATAATTTCAAGTAATGAGCAGTACACCAATAAAACGTGGATGTTCAAGTTTCGTTCTCCTAGGTTGAAGCATTCGTTTTGCAGTAACAGTTTGAATTTTTAGTTTTCACTCTCTTTTCTCCTATATTGACAGATGCAGTTCGAACTCTAAATCAAACATGGTTTGTGCTAGCTTCCTGAAACTTGACACAATAAAGTAGTTCTACGTTCGATCTCTAAGGTTTGTTTCCTCTTGATGTAGCCTTAAGCAGAGACTGGCGAATAACACTTTCAATGAAAGGCGTTGTTAAGCTTCCAAAAAAACTACCGTCTCCTGAAATCTCAACATACATTTTTTCATCCAATCTTCATGATTCTTTCAAGTATTGATCAGTACACCAATCAAAACGTGGATGCCCAAGTTTTGTTCTTCTAGGTTGTAGCATTCGTTTGCAGGAACAGTTAGAAATTATAGGTTTCACTTGTTTTCTCCTATATTGACAGATGCAGTTAGAACTCTAAATCAAACACGCTTTGTGCTAGCTTCTTGAAACTTGACACAATAAAGTAGTTCTACGTTCTATCTCTAAGGTTTGTTTAGTCTTGTATCCTAAAGCTGGGACTGGCGAATAACACTTATACTGATAGGGGTTGCCAAACTTCCAACACACTAGAGTCTCGTGAAATCTCAACATATATTTTTTCATCCAATCTTCATGATACTTTCAAGTAATGATCAGTACAGCAATCCCACTTGGATGCCAAAGTTTAGTTCTCCTAGATTGAAGCATTCTTTTGGAGTAACAGTTTGAATTTTTAGGTTTTCACTCTGTTTTCTCCTATATTGACAAATGTAGTTCGAACTCTAAATCAAACACCGTTTGTGCTAGCTTCTTGAAACTTGAAACAGTAAAGTAGTTCTACATTCTATACTTTTTGTTTCCATTGGATGTAGACCTAAGCAGAGACTGACGAAAGACACATTCAATGAAAAGGCGTTGTTAGGCTGCCAAAATACTACAGGCTCCTGAAATCTCAACATATTTTTTTTTCCGACCTTCATGATCATTTCAAGTAATGAGCAGTACACCAATAAAACGTGGTTGTTCAAGTTCCGATCTCTAGGTTGAAGCATTCGTTTGCAGTAACAGTTTCAATTTTTAGTTTTCACTCTGTTTTCTCCTATATTGACAGATGCAGTTCGAACTCTCAATCAAACATGGTTTGTGCTAGCTTCTTGAAACTTGACACAATAAAGTAGTTCTACGTTCTATCTCTAAGGTTTGTTTCCTCTTGATGTAGCCTTAAGCAGAGACTGGCGAATAACACTTTCAATGAAAGGCGTTGTTAAGCTTCCAAAAAACTACCGTCTCCTGAAATCTCAACATACATTTTTTCATCCAATCTTCATGATTCTTTCAAGTGTTGATCAGTACACCAATCAAACGTGGATGCCCAAGTTTTGTTCTTCTAGGATGTAGCATTCGTTTGCAGGAACAGTTAGAAATTATAGGTTTCACTCTGTTTTCTCCTATATTGACAGATGCAGTTAGAACTCTAAATCAAACACGGTTTGTGCTAGCTTCTTGAAACTTGACACAATAAAGTAGTTCTAGGTTCTGTCCCTAAGGTTTGTTTCCTCTTGTATCGTAAAGCTGGGACTGGCGAATAACACTTATACTGAAAGGGGTTGCCAAACTTCCAACACACTAGAGTCTCGTGAAATCACAACATATATTTTTTCATCCAATCTTCATGATACTTTCAAGTAATGATCAGTACACCAATCCCACTTGGATGCCAAAGTTAGTTCTCCTACATTGAAGCATTCTTTTGGAGTAACAGTTTGAATTTTTAGGTTTCACTCTGTTTTCTCCTATATTGACAAATGTAGTTCGAACTCTAAATCACACACGGTTGTGCTAGCTTCTTGAAACTTGAAACAGTAAAGTAGTTCTACATCCTATTTTTATTTTTTGTTTCCCTTGGATGTAGACCTAAGCAGAGACTGACGAAAGACACATTCAAAGAAAGGCGTTGTTAGGCTGCCAAAATACTACACGCTCCTGAAATCTCAACATATTTTTTTTCCGACCTTCATGATAATTTCAAGTAATGAGCAGTACACCAATAAAACGTGGATGTTCAAGTTTCGTTCTCCTAGGTTGAAGCATTCGTTTGCAGTAACAGTTTGAATTTTTAGTTTTCACTCTGTTTTCTCCTATATTGACAGATGCAGTTCGAACTCTAAATCAAACATGGTTTGTGCTAGCTTCTTGAAACTTGACCCAATAAAGTAGTTCTACGTTCTATCTCAAGGTTTGTTTCCTCTTGATGTAGCCTTAAGCAGAGACTGGCGAATAACACTTTCAATGAAAGGCGTTGTTAAGCTTCCAAAAAACTACCGTCTCCTGAAATCTCAACATATATTTTTTCATCCAATCTTCATGATTCTTTCAAGTATTGATCAGTACACCTATCAAACGTGGATGCCCAAGTTTTTTTCTTCTAGGTTGTAGCATTCGTTTGCAGGAACAGTTAGAAATTATATTTTTCACTCTGTTTTCTCCTATATTGACAGATGCAGTTAGAACTCTAAATCAAACACGGTTTGTGCTAGCTTCTTGAAACTCTGACACAATAAAGTAGTTCTACGTTCTATCTCTAAGGTTTGTTTCCTCTTGTATCCTAAAGCTGGGACTGGCGAATAACACTTATACTGAAAGGGGGTTGCCAAACTTCCAACACACTAGAGTCTCCTGAAATCTCAACATATATTTTTTCATCCAATCTTCATGATACTTTCAAGTAATGATCAGTACACCAATCCCACTTGGATGCCAAAGTTTAGTTCTCCTAGATTGAAGCATTCTTTTGGAGTAACAGTTTGAATTTTTAGGTTTCACTCTGTTTTCTCCTATATTGACAATTGTAGGTCGAACTCTAAATCAAACACGGTTTGTGCTAGCTTCTTGAAACTTGAAACAGTAAAGTAGTTCTACATTCTATTTTTATTTTTTGTTTCCTCTGGATGTAGACCTAAGCAGAGACTGACGAAAGACACATTCAATGAGAGGCGTTGTTAGGCTGCCAAAATACTACAGTCTCCTGAAATCTCAACATATTTTTTTTTCCGACCTTCATGATCATTTCAAGTAATGAGCAGTACACCAATAAAACGTGGATGTTCAAGTTTCGTTCTCCTAGGTTGAAGCATTCGTTTGCAGTAACAGTTTGAATTTTTAGTTTTCACTCTCTTTTCTCCTATATTGACAGATGCAGTTCGAACTCTAAGTCAAACATGGTTTGTGCTAGCTTCCTGAAACTTGACAAAAGAAAGTAGTTCTACGTTCTATCTCTAAGGTTTGTTTCCTCTTGATGTAGCCTTAAGCAGAGACTGGCGAATAACACTTTCAATGAAAGGCGTTGTTAAGCTTCCAAAAACTACAGTCTCCCTGAAATCTCAACATATATTTTTTCATCCAATCTTCATGATTCTTTCAAGTATTGATCAGTACACCAATAAAACGTGGATGCCCAAGTTTTGTTTTTCTAGGTTGTAGCATTCGTTTGCAGGAACAGTTAGAAATTATAGGTTTCACTCTGTTTTCTTCTATATTGACAGATGCAGTTAGAACTCTAAATCAAACACGGTTTGTGCTAGCTTCATGAAACTTGACACAATAAAAGTAGTTCATACGTTCTATCTCTAAGGTTTGTT
>NW_027513966.1:0-111401 GCF_048772815.1 Callospermophilus lateralis | reverse complement strand
GATTGGGTGAAAAAATATTTTCTGGTATTTCGGAAATTCGTTATTCTTAGAAGCTTGGCAAACCCTCTCAATGAAAGTGCTTTTCCACAGTCTGTGCCTAGGGCTACTTGAAGAGGAAACAAATCATAGAGACAAAACTGAGAACTCCTTTATTTTGTCAAGTTTCAAAGAGCTACTACAAACCATGCTGGATTAGAGTTCCAAATTCATCTATCTATATAGGAGAGAACAGAGAAAAACCTGAATATAAAAACTGCTACTCTAGATGAAAGCTTCAACCTAGAAGAACAAAATTTGGTGAGTCAAGTGGGATTTGTGTACCAATCATTACCACCATGTAACATAAAGTTTGGGTGAAAAATATTTGCTGGTATTTCGGAAACTCGTTATTTCTTGGAAGCTTGGCAACCCCTTTCAATGAAAGTGCTTTTCCACAGTCTCTGCTTATGGCTACTTGAAGAGGAAGCAAATCATAGAGACAAAACTGAGAACTACATTTTTGTAAAGTTTCAAAGAGCTATTACAAACCATGTTGGATTTGGAGTTCCAAATTCAGCTATCTATATAGGAGAGAACAGAGGGAAACCTAAAAATATAAACTGCTACTGTAAACGAACGCTTCAAACTAGAAGAACAAAATTTGGTGAGTCAAGTGGGATTTCTGTACCGACCATTACCACCAAGTATCATCAAGATTGGGTGAAAAAATATTTGCTGGTATTTCGGAAACTCATTATTTCTTCGAAGCTTGGCAACCCCTTTCAATGAAACTGCTTTTCCACTGTCTCTGCTTAGGGCTACTTGAAGAGGAAAGACACCATTGAGACAAAACTGAGAACTCCTTTATTTTGTCAAGTATCAAAGAGCGACTACAAACCATGTTGTATTTAGATTTCCAAATTCATCTATCTATATAGGAGAGAACAAAGTGAAACCTAAAAATCAATACTGCTATTGCAAACGAACGCTTCAACCGAGAAGAACAAAATTTGGTGAGCCAAGTGGGATTTGTGTACTTGTCATTACCACCACTTATCATCAAGATTGGGTGAAAAAGTATTTGCTGGTATTTTGGAAACTCGTAATTTCGTGAAGCTTGGCATCCCCTTTCAGGGAAAGTGCTTTTCCACAGTCTCTGCTTAGGGCTACTTGAAGAGGAAACAAACCATAGTGACAAAACTGAGAACTCCTTTATGTTGTCAAGTTTCAAAAAGATACAACAAACCATGTTGGATTTAGAGTTCCAAATTCATCTATCTATATAGGAAAGAACAGAGGGAAACCTAAAAATATAAACTGCTACTGTAAACGAACACTTCAACCTAGAAGAACAAAATTTGGTGAGTCAAGTGGGATTTGTGTAACGATCATTACCACAAAGTATCATCCAGATTGGGTGAAAAAATATTTGCTGGTATTTAGGAAACGCGTTATTTCTTGGAAGCTTAGCAACCCCTTTCAATGAAAGTGCTTTTCCACAGTCTGTGCGTACGGCTACTTGAAGAGGAAACAAACCATAGAGACAATACTGAGAACTCCTTTATTTTGTCAAGTTTCAAAGAGCTACTACAAACCATGTTGGATTTAGAGTTCCAAATTCATCTCTCTACATAGGAGAGAACAAAGTGAAACCTAAAAATAAATACTGCTAGTTTAAACGAACGCTTCAACCGAGAAGAACAAAATTTGGTGAGCCAAGTGGGATTTGTGTACTGATCATACCACTAAGTATCATCAAGATTGGGTGAAAAAATATTTTCTGGTATTTCGGAAATTCGTTATTTCTTAGAAGCTTGGCAAACCCTCTCAATGTAAGTGCTTTTCCACAGTCTGTGCCTAGGGCTACTTGAAGAGGAAACAAATCATAGAGACAAAACTGAGAACTCCTTTATTTTGTCAAGTTTCAAAGAGCTACTACAAACCATGTTGGATTTAGAGTTCCAAATTCATCTATCTATTTGGGAGAGAACAGAGTGAAACCTAAAAATAAAAACTGCTACTGTAAACGAACCCTTCAAACTAGAAGAGCACAATTTGGTGAGCCAAGTGGCATTTGTGTACTGATCATTACCACCACGTATCATCCAGATTGGGTGAAAAAATATTTGCTGGTATTTCGGAAAATCGTTATTTCTTAGAAGCTTGGCAAGCCCTCTCAATGAATGTGCATTTCCCCAGTATGTGCCTAGGGCCATTTGAAGAGGAAACAAACCATAGAGAAAAAACTGAGAACTTTTTTATTTTGTCAAGTTTAAAAGAGCTACTACAAACCATGTTGGATTTAGAGTTCCAAATTCATCTATCTATATAGGAGAGAACAGAGGGAAACCTAAAAATAAACACTGCTACTGTAAACGACCGCTTCAACCTAGAAGAGCAAAATTTGGTGAGCCATGTGGGATTTGTGTACTTGTCATTACCACCAAGTATCATCAAGATTGGGTGAAAAAATATTTGCTGGTATTTCTCAAACCCGTAATTTATTGGGAGCTTGGGAGAGCCTTTCAATGAAAGTGCTTTTCCACAGTCTCTGCTTAGGGCTACTTGAAGAGGAAACAAAGCATAGAGACAAAACTGAGAACTCCTTTATTTTGTCAAGTTTCAAAGAGCTACTACAAACGATGTTGGATTTAGAATTTTAAATTCATCTATCTATATAGGAGAGAACAAAGGGATACCTAAAAATAAAAACTGCTACTGTAAACGAACGCTTCTAGGTAGAAGAACAAAATTTTTGAGCCATGTGGGATTTGTGTACCTGTCATTACGACCAGGTATCATCAAGATTGGGTCAAAAAATATTTGCTGGTATTTCAGAAACTTGTAATTTCTTGGTAGCTTGGCAAACCCTTTCAATGAAAGTGCTTTTCCACAGTCTCTGTTTAGGGCTACTTGAAGAGAAAACAAATCATAGAGAGAAAACTGAGAACTCCTTTATTTTTTCAAGTTTCAAAAAGCTAATACAAACCATGTTGGATTTAGAGTTCCAAATTCATCTATGTATATAGGAGAGAACAGAGGAAACCTAAAAATATAAACTGCTAATGTAAACGAACGCTTCAAACTAGAACAACAAAATTTGATGAGTCAAGTGGGATTTGTGTACCCATCATTACCACCTAGTATCATCAAGATTGGGTGAAAAAATATTTGCTGGTATTTCGGAAACTCGTTATTTCTTGGATGCTTGCAACCCCTTTCAATGAAAGTGCTTCTCCACAGTCTGTGCCTAGGGCTACTTTTAGCGGAAACCAACCGTAGAGACAATACTGAGAACTCCTTTATTTTGTCAAGTTTCAAAGAGCTAGTACGAACCATGTTGGATTTAGAGTTCCAAATTCATCTATCAATATAAGGGAGAACAGAGTAAAACCTAAATACAAAAACTACTACTGTAGACGAACGCTTAAACCTAGAAGAACACAACTTTGTGAGCCAAGTGTTATTGGTGTACTGATCATTACCACCAAGTATCATCAAGATTGGGTGAAAAAGTATTTGCTGGTATTTCGTAAACTCGTAATTTCTTGGAAGCTTGGCAACTCCTTTCAATGAAAGTGCTTTTCCACAGTCTCTCCTTAGGGCTACTTGAAGAGGAAACAAATCATAGAGACAAAATTGAGAACTACTTTTTTTGTCTAGTTTCAAAGAGCTACTACAAACCTAGTTGGATTTAGAGTTCCAAATTCAGCTATCTATATAGGAGAGCACAGAGGAAACCTAAAAATATAAACTGCTACTCAAAACGAACGCTTCAACCTAGAAGAACAAAATTAGGTGAGCCAAGTGGGATTTGCGTACTTGTCATTACCACCAAGTATCATCAAGATTGGGTGAAAAAATATTTGCTGGTATTTCGGAAACTCGTTATTTCTTGGAAGCTTGGCAACCCCTTTCAATGAAAGTGCTTTTCCACAGGCTGTGCCTAGGGCTACTTGAAGAGGAAACAAACGATAGGGACAAAACTGAGAACTCCTTTATTTTGTCAAGTTTCAAAGAGCTACTACAAACCATGTTGGATTTAGAGTTCCAAATTCATCTATCTATATAGGAGAGAACAGAGGGCAACCTTAATATAAAAACTGCTACTGTAGACGAACTCTTAAACCTAGAAAAACAAAATTTGGTGGCAAAGTGGGATTTGTGTACTGATCATTACCACCAAGCATCATCAAGATTGGGTGAAAATTTATTTGCTGTTATTTCGGAAACTTGTTATTTCTTAGAAACTTGGCAACCCCTCTCAATGAAAATGCTTTTCCACAATCTGTACCTAGGGCTACTTGAAGAGGAAACAAACCATAGAGACAAAACTGAGATCTCCTTTATTTTGTCAAGTTTCAAGGAGCTACTACAAACCATGTTGGATTTAGAGTTCCAAATTCATCTCTCTACATAGGAGAGAACAAAGTGAAACCTAAAAATAAATAATGCTAGTGTAAACGAACGCTTCAACCGAGAAGAACAAAATTTGGTGAGCCAAGTGGGATTTGTGTACTGATCATACCACTAAGTATCATCAAGATTGGGTGAAAAAATATTTTCTGGTATTTCGGAAATTCGTTATTCTTAGAAGCTTGGCAAACCCTCTCAATGAAAGTGCTTTTCCACAGTCTGTGCCTAGGGCTACTTGAAGAGGAAACAAATCATAGAGACAAAACTGAGAACTCCTTTATTTTGTCAAGTTTCAAAGAGCTACTACAAACCATGCTGGATTTAGAGTTCCAAATTTATCTATCTATATAGGAGAGAACAGAGAAAAACCTGAATATAAAAACTGCTACTCTAGATGAAAGCTTCAACCTAGAAGAACAAAATTTGGTGAGTCAAGTGGGATTTGTGTACCAATCATTACCACCATGTAACATCAAGTTTGGGTGAAAAAATATTTGCTGGTATTTCGGAAACTCGTTATTTCTTGGAAGCTTGGCAACCCCTTTCAATGAAAGTGCTTTTCCACAGTCTGTGCCTAGGGCTATTTGAAGAGGAAACAAACCATAGAGACAAAACTGAGAACGCCTTTATTTTCTCAAGTTTCAAAGAGCTACTACAAAGCATGTTGGATTTAGAGTTCCAAATTCATATATCTATATATGAGAGAACAAATTGAAAAATAAAAATGAATACTGCTACTGAAAACGAACGCTTCAACCTAGAAGAAGACAATTTGGTGAGCCAAGTGGCATTTGTGTACTTGTCATTACCACCACGTATCATCAAGTTTGGGTGAAAAAATATTTGCCTGGATTTCGGAAACTCGTAATTTCTTGGAAGCTTGGCAACCCCTTTAAATGAAAGTGCTTTTCCACAGTCTCTGCTTAGGGCTACTTGAAGAGGAAACAAATCATAGAGAAAAAACTGAGAACTCCTTTATTTTCTCAAGTTTCAAAGAGCTACTACAAAGCATGTTGGATTTAGAGTTTTAAGTTCATCTATCTATATAGAGGAGAACAGAGGGAAACCTAAAAATATAAACTGCTGATATAAACGAACGCTTCAACCTCGAAGAACAAAATTTGTTGAGTCAAGTGGGATTTGTGTACCGATCATTACCACCATGTATCATCAAGTTTGGTTGAAAAAATGTTTGCCTGTATTTCGGAAACTCGTAATTTCTTGAAAGCTTGGCAACCCCTTTAAATGAAAGTGCTTTTCCACAGTCTCTGCTTAGGTCTACTTGAAGAGGAAGCAAATCATAGAGACAAAACTGAGAACTACATTTTTTGTAAAGTTTCAAAGAGCTATTACAAACCATGTTGGATTTGGAGTTCCAAATTCAGCTATCTATATAGGAGAGAACAGAGGGAAACCTAAAAATATAAACTGCTACTGTAAATGAACGCTTCAAACTAGAAGAACAAAATTTGGTGAGTCAAGTGGGATTTCTGTACCGATCATTACCACCAAGTATCATCAAGATTGGGTGAAAAAATATTTGCTGGTATTTCGGATACTCATTATTTCTTCGAAGCTTGGCAACCCCTTTCAATGAAACTTCTTTTCCACTGTCTCTGCTTAGGGCTACTTGAAGAGGAAACAAACCATTGAGACAAAACTGAGAACTCCTTTATTTTGTCAAGTATCAAAGAGCGACTACAAACCATGTTGTATTTAGATTTCCAAATTCATCTATCTATATAGGAGACAACAAAGTGAAACCTAAAAATAAATACTGCTAGTGTAAACGAACGCTTCAACCGAGAAGAACAAAATTTGGTGAGCCAAGTGGGATTTGTGTACTTGTCATTACCACCACTTATCATCAAGATTGGGTGAAAAAGTATTTGCTGGTATTTTGGAAACTCGTAATTTCTTGGAAGCTTGGCATCCCCTTTCAGTGAAAGTGCTTTTCCACAGTCTCTGCGTAGGGCTACTTGAAGAGAAAACAAACCATAGTGACAAAACTGAGAACTCCTTTATGTTGTCAAGTTTCAAAGAGATACAACAAACCATGTTGGATTTAGAGTTCCAAATTCATCTATCTATATAGGAAAGAACAGAGGGAAACCTAAAAATATAAACTGCTACTGTAAACGAACGCTTCAACCTAGAGGAACAAAATTTGTTGAGTCAAATGGGATTTGTGTACTGATCATTACCACAAATTATCATCCAGATTGGGTGAAAAAATATTTGCTGGTATTTAGGAAATGCGTTATTTCTTGGAAGCTTGGCAACCCCTTTCAATGAAAGTGCTTTTCCACAGTCTGTGCCTAGGGCTACTTGAAGAGGAAACAACCCATAGACACAATACTGGGAACTCCTTTATTTTGTCAAGTTTCAAGGAGCTACTACAAACCATGTTGGATTTAGAGTTCCAAATTCATCTCTCTACATAGGAGAGAACAAAGTGAAACCTAAAAATAAATAATGCTAGTGTAAACGAACGCTTCAACCGAGAAGAACAAAATTTGGTGAGCCAAGTGGGATTTGTGTACTGATCATACCACTAAGTATCATCAAGATTGGGTGAAAAAATATTTTCTGGTATTTCGGAAATTCGTTATTCTTAGAAGCTTGGCAAACCCTCTCAATGAAAGTGCTTTTCCACAGTCTGTGCCTAGGGCTACTTGAAGAGGAAACAAATCATAGAGACAAAACTGAGAACTCCTTTATTTTGTCAAGTTTCAAAGAGCTACTACAAACCATGCTGGATTTAGAGTTCCAAATTCATCTATCTATATAGGAGAGAACAGAGAAAAACCTGAATATAAAAACTGCTACTCTAGATGAAAGCTTCAACCTAGAAGAACAAAATTTGGTGAGTCAAGTGGGATTTGTGTACCAATCATTACCACCATGTAACATAAAGTTTGGGTGAAAAAATATTTGCTGGTATTTCGGAAACTCGTTATTTCTTGGAAGCTTGGCAACCCCTTTCAATGAAAGTGCTTTTCCACAGTCTCTGCTTATGGCTACTTGAAGAGGAAGCAAATCATAGAGACAAAACTGAGAACTACATTTTTTGTAAAGTTTCAAAGAGCTATTACAAACCATGTTGGATTTGGAGTTCCAAATTCAGCTATCTATATAGGAGAGAACAGAGGGAAACCTAAAAATATAAACTGCTACTGTAAACGAACGCTTCAAACTAGAAGAACAAAATTTGGTGAGTCAAGTGGGATTTCTGTACCGACCATTACCACCAAGTATCATCAAGATTGGGTGAAAAAATATTTGCTGGTATTTCGGAAACTCATTATTTCTTCGAAGCTTGGCAACCCCTTTCAATGAAACTGCTTTTCCACTGTCTCTGCTTAGGGCTACTTGAAGAGGAAACAAATCATTGAGACAAAACTGAGAACTCCTTTATTTTGTCAAGTATCAAAGAGCGACTACAAACCATGTTGTATTTAGATTTCCAAATTCATCTATCTATATAGGAGAGAACAAAGTGAAACCTAAAAATAAATACTGCTATTGCAAACGAACGCTTCAACCGAGAAGAACAAAATTTGGTGAGCCAAGTGGGATTTGTGTACTTGTCATTACCACCACTTATCATCAAGATTAGGTGAAAAAGTATTTGCTGGTATTTTGGAAACTCGTAATTTCGTGGAAGCTTGGCATCCCCTTTCAGGGAAAGTGCTTTTCCACAGTCTCTGCTTAGGGCTACTTGAAGAGGAAACAAACCATAGTGACAAAACTGAGAACTCCTTTATGTTGTCAAGTTTCAAAAAGATACAACAAACCATGTTGGATTTAGAGTTCCAAATTCATCTATCTATATAGGAAAGAACATAGGGAAACCTAAAAATATAAACTGCTACTGTAAACGAAAGCTTCAACCTAGAAGAACAAAATTTGGTGAGTCAAGTGGGATTTGTGTACCGATCATTACCACCATGTAACATCAAGTTTGGGTGAAAAAATATTTGCTGGTATTTCGGAAACTCGTTATTTCTTGGAAGCTTGGCAACCCCTTTCAATGAAAGTGCTTTTCCACAGTCTGTGCCTAGGGCTATTTGAAGAGGAAACAAACCATAGAGACAAAACAGAGAACGCCTTTATTTTCTCAAGTTTCAAATAGCTACTACAAAGCATGTTGGATTTAGAGTTCCAAATTCATATATCTATACAGGAGAGAACAAAGTGAAACCTAAAAATAAAAACTGCTACTGAAAACGAACGCTTCAACCTAGAAGAACACAATTTGGTGAGCCAAGTGGCATTTGTGTTCCGATCATTACCACAAAGTATCATCCAGATTGGGTGAAAAAATATTTGCTGTTATTTAGGAAACGCGTTATTTCTTGGAAGGTTGGCAACCCCTTTCAATGAAAGTGCTTTTCCACAGTCTGTGCCTAGGGCTACTTGAAGAGGAAACAAACCATAGAGACAAAACTGAGAACGCCTTTATTTTCTCAAGTTTCAAAGAGCTACTACAAAGCATGTTGGATTTAGAGTTCCACATTCATATATCTATATCGGAGAGAACAAAGTGAAACCTAAAAATATAAACTGCTAATGTAAACGAACGCTTCAACCTAGAAGAACAAAATTTCTTGAGTCAAGTGGGATTTGTGTACCGATCATTACCACCATGTATCATCAAGTTTGGGTGAAAAAATATTTGCTTGTATTTCGGAAACTCGTAATTTCTTGAAAGCTTGGCAACCCCTTTAAATGAAAGTGCTTTTCCACAGTCTCTGCTTAGGGCTACTTGAAGAGGAAGCAAATCATAGAGACAAAACTGAGAACTACATTTTTTGTAAAGTTTCAAAGAGCTATTACAAACCATGTTGGATTTGGAGTTCCCAATTCAGCTATCTATATAGTAGAGAACAGAGGGAAACCTAAAAATATAAACTGCTACTGTAAACGAACGCTTCAAACTAGAAGAACAAAATTTGGTGAGTCAAGTGGGATTTCTGTACCAATCATTACCACCAAGTATCATCAAGATTGGGTGAAAAAACATTTGCTGGTATTTCGGAAACTCATTATTTCTTCGAAGATTGGCAACCCCTTTCAATGAAACTGCTTTTCCACTGTCTCTGCTTAGGGCTACTTGAAGAGGAAAGACACCATTGAGACAAAACTGAGAACTCCTTTATTTTGTCAAGTATCAAAGAGCGACTACAAACCATGTTGTATTTAGATTTCCAAATTCATCTATCTATATAGGAGAGAACAAAGTGAAACCTAAAAATAAATACTGCTATTGCAAACGAACGCTTCAACCGAGACGAACAAAATTTGGTGAGCCAAGTGGGATTTGTGTACTTGTCATTACCACCACTTATCATCAAGATTGGGTGAAAAAGTATTTGCTGGTTTTGGAAACTCGTAATTTCTTGAGCTTGGCATCCCCTTTCAGGGAAAGTGCTTTTCCACAGTCTCTGCTTAGGGCTACTTGAAGAGGAAACAAACAATAGTGACAAAACTGAGAACTCCTTTATGTTGTCAAGTTTCAAAGAGATACAACAAACCATGTTGGATTTAGAGTTCCAAATTCATCTATCTATATAGGAAAGAACAGAGGGAAACCTAAAACTATAAACTGCTACTGTAAACGAACACTTTAACCTAGAAAAACAAAATTTGGTGAGTCAAGTGGGATTTGTGTACCGATCATTACCACAAAGTATCATGCAGATTGGGTGAAAAAATATTTGCTGGTATTTAGGAAACACGTTATTTCTTGGAAGCTTGGCAACCCCTTTCAATGAAAGTGCTTTTCCACAGTCTGTGCCTAGGGCTACTTGAAGAGGAAACAAACCATAGAGAAAATACTGAGAACTCCTTTATTTTGTCAAGTTTCAAAGAGCTACTACAAACCATGTTGGATTTAGAGTTCCAAATTCATCTCTCTACATAGGAGAGAACAAAGTGAAACCTAAAAATAAATACTGCTAGTTTAAACGAACGCTTCAACCGAGAAGAACAAAATTTGGTGAGCCAAGTGGGATTTGTGTACTGATCATACCACTAAGTATCATCAAGATTGGGTGAAAAAATATTTTCTGGTATTTCGGAAATTCGTTATTTCTTAGAAGCTTGGCAAACCCTCTCAATGAAAGTGCTTTTCCACAGTCTGTGTCTAGGGCTACTTGAAGAGGAAACAAATCATAGAGACAAAACTGAGAACTCCTTTATTTTGTCAAGTTTCAAAGAGCTACTACAAACCATGCTGGATTTAGAGTTCCAAATTCATATATCTATTTAGGAGAGAACAAAGTGAAAAATAAAAATGAAAACTGCTACTGAAAACGAACGCTTCAACCTAGAAGAACACAATTTGGTGAGCCAAGTGGCATTTGTGTACTTGTCATTACCACCACGTATCATCAAGTTTGGGTGAAAAAATATTTGCCTGGATTTCGGAAACTCGTAATTTCTTGGAAGCTTGGCAACCCCTTTAAATGAAAGTGCTTTTCCACAGTCTCTGCTTAGGGCTACTTGAAGAGGAAACAAATCATAGAGAAAAAACTGAGAACTCCTTTATTTTCTCAAGTTTCAAAGAGCTACTACAAAGCATGTTGGATTTAGAGTTTAAGTTCATCTATCTATATAGAGGAGAACAGAGGGAAACCTAAAAATATAAACTGCTGATATAAACGAACGCTTCAACCTCGAAGAACAAAATTTGTTGAGTCAAGTGGGATTTGTGTACCGATCATTACCACCATGTATCATCAAGTTTGGTTGAAAAAATGTTTGCCTGTATTTCGGAAATTCGTAATTTCTTGAAAGCTTGGCAACCCCTTTAAATGAAAGTGCTTTTCCACAGTCTCTGCTTAGGTCTACTTGAAGAGGAAGCAAATCATAGAGACAAAACTGAGAACTACATTTTTTGTAAAGTTTCAAAGAGCTATTACAAACCATGTTGGATTTGGAGTTCCAAATTCAGCTATCTATATAGGAGAGAACAGAGGGAAACCTAAAAATATAAACTGCTACTGTAAACGAACGCTTCAAACTAGAAGAACAAAATTTGGTGAGTCAAGTGGGATTTCTGTACCGATCATTACCACCAAGTATCATCAAGATTGGGTGAAAAAATATTTGCTGGTATTTCGGATACTCATTATTTCTTCGAAGCTTGGCAACCCCTTTCAATGAAACTGCTTTTCCACTGTCTCTGCTTAGGGCTAATTGAAGAGGAAACAAACCATTGAGACAAAACTGAGAACTCCTTTATTTTGTCAAGTATCAAAGAGCGACTACAAACCATGTTGTATTTAGATTTCCAAATTCATCTATCTATATAGGAGACAACAAAGTGAAACCTAAAAATAAATACTGCTAGTGTAAACGAACGCTTCAACCGAGAAGAACAAAATTTGGTGAGCCAAGTGGGATTTGTGTACTTGTCATTACCACCACTTATGATCAAGATTGGGTGAAAAAGTATTTGCTGGTATTTTGGAAACTCGTAATTTCTTGGAAGCTTGGCATCCCCTTTCAGTGAAAGTGCTTTTCCACAGTCTCTGCGTAGGGCTACTTGAAGAGAAAACAAACCATAGTGACAAAACTGAGAACTCCTTTATGTTGTCAAGTTTCAAAGAGATACAACAAACCATGTTGGATTTAGAGTTCCAAATTCATCTATCTATATAGGAAAGAACAGAGGGAAACCTAAAAATATAAACTGCTACTGTAAACGAACGCTTCAACCTAGAGGAACAAAATTTGTTGAGTCAAATGGGATTTGTGTACTGATCATTACCACAAATTATCATCCAGATTGGGTGAAAAAATATTTGCTGGTATTTAGGAAATGCGTTATTTCTTGGAAGCTTGGCAACCCCTTTCAATGAAAGTGCTTTTCCACAGTCTGTGCCTAGGGCTACTTGAAGAGGAAACAACCCATAGACACAATACTGGGAACTTCTTTATTTTGTCAAGTTTCAAGGAGCTACTACAAACCATGTTGGATTTAGAGTTCCAAATTCATCTCTCTACATAGGAGAGAACAAAGTGAAACCTAAAAATAAATAATGCTAGTGTAAACGAACGCTTCAACCGAGAAGAACAAAATTTGGTGAGCCAAGTGGGATTTGTGTACTGATCATACCACTAAGTATCATCAAGATTGGGTGAAAAAATATTTTCTGGTATTTCGGAAATTCGTTATTCTTAGAAGCTTGGCAAACCCTCTCAATGAAAGTGCTTTTCCACAGTCTGTGCCTAGGGCTACTTGAAGAGGAAACAAATCATAGAGACAAAACTGAGAACTCCTTTATTTTGTCAAGTTTCAAAGAGCTACTACAAACCATGCTGGATTTAGAGTTCCAAATTCATCTATCTATATAGGAGAGAACAGAGAAAAACCTGAATATAAAAACTGCTACTCTAGATGAAAGCTTCAACCTAGAAGAACAAAATTTGGTGAGTCAAGTGGGATTTGTGTACCAATCATTACCACCATGTAACATCAAGTTTGGGTGAAAAAATATTTGCTGGTATTTCGGAAACTCGTTATTTCTTGGAAGCTTGGCAACCCCTTTCAATGAAAGTGCTTTTCCACAGTCTGTGCCTAGGGCTATTTGAAGAGGAAACAAACCATAGAGACAAAACTGAGAACGCCTTTATTTTCTCAAGTTTCAAAGAGCTACTACAAAGCATGTTGGATTTAGAGTTCCAAATTCATATATCTATATAGGAGAGAACAAATTGAAAAATAAAAATGAAAACTGCTACTGAAAACGAACGCTTCAACCTAGAAGAACACAATTTGGTGAGCCAAGTGGCATTTGTGTACTTGTCATTACCACCACGTATCATCAAGTTTGGGTGAAAAAATATTTGCCTGGATTTCGGAAACTCGTAATTTCTTGGAAGCTTGGCAACCCCTTTAAATGAAAGTGCTTTTCCACAGTCTCTGCTTAGGGCTACTTGAAGAGGAAACAAATCATAGAGAAAAAACTGAGAACTCCTTTATTTTCTCAAGTTTCAAAGAGCTACTACAAAGCATGTTGGATTTAGAGTTTTAAGTTCATCTATCTATATAGAGGAGAACAGAGGGAAACCTAAAAATATAAACTGCTGATATAAACGAACGCTTCAACCTAGAAGAGCAAAATTTGTTGAGTCAAGTGGGATTTGTGTACCGATCATTACCACCATGTATCATCAAGTTTGGGTGAAAAAATATTTGCCTGTATTTCGGAAACTCGTAATTTCTTGAAAGCTTTGCAACCCCTTTAAATGAAAGTGCTTTTCCACAGTCTCTGCTTAGGGCTACTTGAAGAGGAAGCAAATCATAGAGACAAAACTGAGAACTACATTTTTTTGTAAAGTTTCAAAGAGCTATTACAAACCCTGTTGGATTTGGAGTTCCAAATTCAGCTATCTATATAGGAGAGAACAGAGGGAAACCTAAAAATATAAACTGCTACTGTAAACGAACGCTTCAAACTAGAAGAACAAAATTTGGTGAGTCAAGTGGGATTTCTGTACCGATCATTACCACCAAGTATCATCAAGATTGGGTGAAAAAATATTTGCTGGTATTTCGGATACTCATTATTTCTTCGAAGCTTGGCAACCCCTTTCAATGAAACTGCTTTTCCACTGTCTCTGCTTAGGGCTACTTGAAGAGGAAACAAACCATTGAGACAAAACTGAGAACTCCTTTATTTTGTCAAGTATCAAAGAGCGACTACAAAGAATGTTGTATTTAGATTTCCAAATTCATCTATCTATATAGGAGACAACTATTTGAAACCTAAAAATAAATACTGCTAGTGTAAACGAACGCTTCAACCGAGAAGAACAAAATTTGGTGAGCCAAGTGGGATTTGTGTACTTGTCATTACCACCACTTATCATCAAGATTGGGTGAAAAAGTATTTGCTGGTATTTTGGAAACTCGTAATTTCTTGGAAGCTTGGCATCCCCTTTCAGTGAAAGTGCTTTTCCACAGTCTCTGCTTAGGGGTACTTGAAGAGAAAACAAACCATAGTGACAAAACTGAGAACTCCTTTATGTTGTCAAGTTTCAAAGAGATACAACAAACCATGTTGGGTTTAGAGTTCCAAATTCATCTATCTATATAGGAAAGAACAGAGGGAAACCTAATAATATAAACTGCTACTGTAAACGAACGCTTAAACCTAGAAGAACAAAATTTGTTGAGTCAAGTGGGATTTGTGTACTGATCATTACCACAAATTATGATCCAGATTGTGTGAAAAAATATTTGCTGGTATTTAGGAAACGCGTTATTTCTTGGAAGCTTGGCAACCCCTTTCAATGAAAGTGCTTTTCCACAGTCTGTGCCTAGGGCTACTTGAAGAGGAAACAAACCATAGACACAACACTGAGAACTCCTTTATTTTGTCAAGTTTCAAAGAGCTACTACAAACCATGTTGGATTTAGAGTTCCAAATTCATCTCTCTACATAGGAGAGAACAAAGTGAAACCTAAAAATAAATACTGCTAGTGTAAACGAACGCTTCAATCGAGAAGAACAAAATTTGGTGAGCCAAGTGGGATTTGTGTACTGATCATACCACTAAGTATCATCAAGATTGGGTGAAAAAATATTTTCTGGTATTTCGGAAATTCGTTATTTCTTAGAAGCTTGGCAAACCCTCTCAATGAAAGTGCTTTTCCACAGTCTGTGCCTAGGGCTACTTGATGAGGAAACAAATCATAGAGACAAAACTTGGAACTCCTTTATTTTGTCAAGTTTCAAAGAGCTACTACAAATCATGTTGTATTTAGAGTTCCAAATTCATCTATCTATGTAAGAGAGAACAGAGAAAAACCTGAATATAAAAACTGCTACTGTAGACGAAAGCTTCAACCTAGAAGAACAAAATTTGGTGAGTCAAGTGGGATTTGTGTACCAATCATTACCACCATGTAACATCAAGTTTGGGTGAAAAAATATTTGCTGGTATTTCGGAAAATCGTTATTTCTTGGAAGCTTGGCAACCCCTTTCAATGAAAGTGCTTTTCCACAGTCTGTGCCTAGGGCTATTTGAAGAGGAAACAAACCATAGAGACAAAACTGAGAACGCCTTTATTTTCTCAAGTTTCAAAGAGCTACTACAAAGCATGTTGGGTTTAGAGTTCCAAATTCATATATCTATATAGGAGAGAACAAAGTGAAACCTAAAAATAAAAACTGCTACTGAAAACGAACGCTTCTACCTAGAAGAACACAATTTGGTGAGCCAAGTGGCATTTGTGTACTTGTCATTACCACCATGTTTCATCAAGTTTGGGTGAAAAAATATTTGCCTGGATTTCGGAAACTCGTAATTTCTTGGAAGCTTGGCAACCCCTTTAAATGAAAGTGCTTTTCCACAGTCTCTGCTTAGGGCTACTTGAAGAGGAAACAAATCATAGAGAAAAAACTGAGAACTCCTTTATTTTCTCAAGTTTCAAAGAGCTACTACAAAGCATGTTGGATTTAGAGTTTTAAGTTCATCTATCTATATAGAGGAGAACAGAGGGAAACCTAAAAATATAAACTGCTGATATAAACGAACGCTTCAACCTAGAAGAGCAAAATTTGTTGAGTCAAGTGGGATTTGTGTACCGATCATTACCACCATGGATCATCAAGTTTGGGTGAAAAAATATTTGCCTGTATTTCGGAAACTCGTAATTTCTTGAAAGTTGGCAAACCCTTTAAATGAAAGTGCTTTTCCACAGTCTCTGCTTAGGGCTACTTGAAGAGGAAGCAAATCATAGAGACAAAACTGAGAACTACATTTTTTTGTAAAGTTTCAAAGAGCTATTACAAACCATGTTGGATTTGGAGTTCCAAATTCAGCTATCTATATAGGAGAGAACAGAGGGAAACCTAAAAATATAAACTGCTACTGTAAACGAACGCTTCAAACTAGAAGAACAAAATTTGGTGAGTCAAGTGGGATTTCTGTACCGATCATTACCACCAAGTATCATCAAGATTGGGTGAAAAAATATTTGCTGGTATTTCGGATACTCATTATTTCTTCGAAGCTTGGCAACCCCTTTCAATGAAACTGCTTTTCCACTGTCTCTGCTTAGGGCTACTTGAAGAGGAAACAAACCATTGAGACAAAACTGAGAACTCCTTTATTTTGTCAAGTATCAAAGAGCGACTACAAACCATGTTGTATTTAGATTTCTAAATTCATCTATCTATATAGGAGACAACAAAGTGAAACCTAAAAATAAATACTGCTAGTGTAAACGAACGCTTCAACCGAGAAGAACAAAATTTGGTGAGCCAAGTGGGATTTGTGTACTTGTCATTACCACCACTTATCATCAAGATTGGGTGAAAAAGTATTTGCTGGTATTTTGGAAACTCGTAATTTCTTGGAACTTGGCATCCCCTTTCAGTGAAAGTGCTTTTCCACAGTCTCTGCTTAGGGCTACTTGAAGAGAAAACAAACCATAGTGACAAAACTGAGAACTCCTTTATGTTGTCAAGTTTCAAAGAGATACAACAAACCATGTTGGGTTTAGAGTTCCAAATTCATCTATCTATATAGGAAAGAACAGAGGGAAACCTAATAATATAAACTGCTACTGTAAACGAACGCTTAAACCTAGAAGAACAAAATTTGTTGAGTCAAGTGGGATTTGTGTACTGATCATTACCACAAATTATGATCCAGATTGGGTGAAAAAATATTTGCTGGTATTTAGGAAACGCGTTATTTCTTGGAAGCTTGGCAACCCCTTTCAATGAAAGTACTTTTCCACAGTCTGTGCCTAGGGCTACTTGAAGAGGAAACAAACCATAGACACAACACTGAGAACTCCTTTATTTTGTCAAGTTTCAAAGAGCTACTACAAACCATGTTGGATTTAGAGTTCCAAATTCATCTCTCTACATAGGAGAGAACAAAGTGAAACCTAAAAATAAATACTGCTAGTGTAAACGAACGCTTCAACCGAGAAGAACAAAATTTGGTGAGCCAAGTGGGATTTGTGTACTGATCATACCACTAAGTATCATCAAGATTGGGTGAAAAAATATTTTCTGGTATTTCGGAAATTCGTTATTTCTTAGAAGCTTGGCAAACCCTCTCAATGAAAGTGCTTTTCCACAGTCTGTGACTAGGGCTACTTGATGAGGAAACAAATCATAGAGACAAAACTGAGAACTCCTTTATTTTGTCAAGTTTCAAAGAGCTACTACAAATCATGTTGTATTTAGAGTTCCAAATTCATCTACCTATATAGGAGAGAACAGATCGAAACCTAAAAATAAAAACTGCTAATGTAAACGAACGCTTCAAACTAGAAGAACAAAATTTGTTGAGTCAAGTGAGATTTCTGTACCGATCATTACCACCATGTAACATCAAGTTTGGGTGAAAAAATATTTGCTGGTATTTCGGAAACTCATTATTTCTTGGAAGCTTGGCAACCCCTTTCAATGAAAGTGCTTTTCCACAGTCTGTGCCTAGGGCTATTTGAAGAGGAAACAAACCATAGAGACAAAACTGAGAACGCCTTTATTTTCTCAAGTTTCAAAGAGCTACTACAAAGCATGTTGGATTTAGAGTTCCAAATTCATATATCTATATAGGAGAGAACAAAGTGAAACCTAAAAATAAAAACTGCTACTGAAAACGAACGCTTCAACCTAGAAGAACACAATTTGGTGAGCCAAGTGGCATTTGTGTACTTGTCATTACCACCACGTATCATCATGTTTGGGTGAAAAAATATTTGCCTGGATTTCGGAAACTCGTAATTTCATGGAAGCCTGGAAACCAATTCAAATGAAAGTGCTTTTCCACAGTCTCTGCTTAGGGCTACTTGAAGAGGAAACAAATCATAGAGAAAAAACTGAGAACTTTTTTATTTTCTCAAGTTTCAAAGAGCTACTACAAACCATGTTGGATTTAGAGTTTTAAATTCATCTATCTATATAGGGGAGAACAGAGGGAAACCTAAAAATATAAACTGCTAATGTAAACGAACGCTTCAACCTAGAAGAACAAAATTTGGTGAGTCAAGTGGGATTTCTGTAGCGATCATTACCACCAAGTATCATCAAGATTGGGTGAAAAAATATTTGCTGGTATTTCGGAAACTCATTATTTCTTCGAAGCTTGGCAACCCCTTTCAATGAAACTGCTTTTCCACTGTCTCTGCTTAGGGCTACTTGAAGAGGAAACAAACCATTGAGACAAAACTGAGAACTCCTTTATTATGTCAAGTTTCAAAGAGCTACTACAAACCATGTTGGATTTAGAGTTCCAAATTCATCTATCTATATAGAAGAGAACATAGTGAAACCTAAATATAAAATATTCTACTGTAGACGAACGCTTAAACCTAGAAGAACAAAATTTGGTGAGCCAAGTGAGATTTGTGGACTTATCATTACCACCAAGTATCATCAAGATTGGGTGAAAAAATATTTGCTGGTATTTCGGAAACTCATTATTTCGTAGAAGCTTGGCAACCCCTCTCAATGAAAGTGCTTTTCCACAGTCTGTGCCTAGGGCTACGTGAAGAGGAAACAAACCATATAGACAAAACTGAGAACTCCTTTATTTTGTCAAGTTTCAAAGAGCTACTACAAACCATGTTGGATTTAGAGTTCCAAATTCATCTATCTATATAGGAGAGAACAGAGTGAAACCTAAAAATAAAAACTGCTACTGTAAACGAAGGCTTCAACCTAGAAGAACAAACTTTGGTGAGCCAAGTGGGATTTGTGTACTTGTCATTACCACCAAGTATCATCAAGATTGGGTGAAAAAATATTTGCTGGTATTTCGGAAACTCGTAATTTCTTGGAAGCTTTGCAACCCCTTTCAATGAAAGTGCTTTTCCACATTCTCTTCTTAGGGCTACTTGAAGAGGAAACAAATCATAGAGACAAATCTGAAAACTCCATATTTTTTCAAGTTTGAAAGATCTACTACAAACCATGTTGGATTTAGAGTTACAAATTAATCTATCTATATAAGAGAGAACAGAGAGAAACCTACATATAAAAACTGCTACTGTAGAGGAACGCTTCAACTTAGAAGAACAAAATTTGGTGGGCCAAGTAGGTTTGTGTACTGATCACTAGCCCCAAGTATCACCAAGATTCGGTGGAAAAATATTTGCTGGTTTTTTGGAAACTCGTTATTTCTTAGAAACTTGGCAACCTCTCAATGAAAATGCTTTTCCACAATCTGTGCCTTGGGCTACTTGAAGAGGAAAAAAACCATAGAGACAAAACTGAGAACTCCTTTATTTTGTTTAGTTTCAAAGAGCTACTACAAACCATGTTGGATTTAGAGTTCCAAATTCATCTATCTATATAAGAGAGGGCAGAGTGAAACCTAAATTTAAAGACTGCTAGTGTAGACGAACGCTTAAACATAGAAGAACAAAATTTGGTGAGCCAAGTGGGATTTTCGGACTGATCATTACCACCAAGTATCATCAAGATTGGGTGAAAAAATATTTGCTGGTATTATGGAAACTCGTTATTTCTTAGAAGCTTGGCAACCCCTCTCAATGAAAGTGCTTTTCACAGTCTGTGCCTAGGGCTCCTTGAATAGGAAACAAACCATAGAGATAAAACTGAGAACTCCTTTATTTTGTCAAGTTTCAAAGAGCTACTACAAACCATGTTGGATTTAGAGTTCCAAATTCATCTATCTATATAGGAGAGAACAGAGGGCAACCTTAATATAAAAACTGCTACTGTAGACGAACTCTTAAACCTAGATAAACAAAATTTGGAGGCCAAGTGGGATTTGTGTACTGATCATTACCACCAAGTATCATCAAGATTGGGTGAAAAAATATTTGCTGGTATTTTGGAAACTCGTTATTTCTTAGAAGCTTGGCAACCCCTCTCAATGAAAATGCTTTTTCACAATCTGTACCTAGGGCTACTTGAAGAGGAAACAAACCATAGAGACAAAACTGAGATCTCCTTTATTTTATCAAGTTTCAAAGAACTACTACAAACCATGTTGGATTTAGAGTTCCAAATTCATTTATCTATATAAGAGAGAACAGAGTGAAACCTAAATATAAAAACTGCTACTGTAGACGAACGCTTAAACCTAGAAGAACAAAATTTGTTGAGTCAAGTGGGATTTGTGTACTGATCATTACCACAAATTATGATCCAGATTGGGTGAAAAAATATTTGCTGGTATTTCGGAAACTCGCTTTTTTAGAAGCTTGGCAACCCCTGTCAATGAAAGTGCTTTTCCAAGTCTGTGCCTAGGGAAACTTGAAGAGGAAACAAACCATAGAGACAAAACTGAGAACAACTTTATTTCATCAAGTTTCGAAGAGCTACTACAAACCATGTTGGATTTAGATTTCCAAATTCTTCTATCTATATAGGAGAGAACAGAGTGAAACCTAAAATTAAAAACTGCTACTGTAAACGAACGCTTCAACCAGGAAGAACAAAATTTGGTGAGCCAAATGGGATTCGTGTACTGATCATTACCACCAAGTATCATCAAGACTGGGTGAAAAAATATTTGCTGGTATTTTGGAAACTCGTTATTTCTTAGAAGCTTGGCAACCCCTCTCAATGAAAATGCTTTTTCACAATCTGTACCCTAGGGCTACTTGAAGAGGAAACAAACCATAGAGACAAAACTGAGATCTCCTTTATTTTATCAAGTTTCAAAGAACTAATACAAACCATGTTGGATTTAGAGTTCCAAATTCATTTATCTATATAAGAGAGAACAGAGTGAAACCTAAATATAAAAACTGCTACTGTAGACGAACGCTTAAACCTAGAAGAACAAAATTTGGTGAGCCAAGTGGGATTTGTGGACTGATCATTACCACCAAGTATCATGCAGATTGGGTGAAAAAATTTTTGCTGGTATTTCGGAAACTCGCTTTTTTAGAAGCTTGGCAACCCCTGTCAATGAAAGTGCTTTTCCAAGTCTGTGCCTAGGGCAACTTGAAGAGGAAACAAACCATAGAGACAAAACTGAGAACAACTTTATTTCATCAAGTTTCGAAGAGCTACTACAAACCATGTTGGATTTAGATTTCCAAATTCTTCTATCTATATAGGAGAGAACAGAGTGAAACCTAAAATTAAAAACTGCTACTGTAAACGAACGCTTCAACCAGGAAGAACAAAATTTGGTGAGCCAAATGGGATTCGTGTACTGATCATTACCACCAAGTATCATCAAGATTGGGTGAAAAAATATTTGCTGGTATTTTGGAAACTGGTTATTTCTTAGAAGCTTGGCAACGCCTCTTAATTAAAATGCTGTTCCACAGTCTCTGCCTAGGGCTACTTGAAGAGGATACAAACCATATAGACAAAACTGAGAACTAATTTATTTTGTCAAGTTTCAAAGAGCTACTACAAACCATGTTGGATTTAGAGTTCCAAATTTTTCGATCTATATAAGAGAGAACAGAATGAAACCTAAAAATAAAAACTGCTACTGTAAAAGAACGCTTCATCCTAGAAGAACAAAATTTGGTGAGCCAAGTGGGATTTCTGTACTTGTCATTACCACCACGTATCATCAAGATTGGGTGAAAAAATATTTGCTGGTATTTCGGAAACTCGTAATTTCTTGGAAGCTTGGCAACTCCTTTCAAAGAAAGTGCTTTTCCACAGTCTCTGCTTAGGGCTACTTGAAGAGGAAACAAACCATGGAGACAATACTGAGAACTACTTTATTTTGTAAAGTTTCAAAGAGCTACTACAAACCATGTTGGATTTAGAGTTCCAAATTCATCTTTCTAAATAGGAGAGAACAAAGTGAAACCTAAAAATAAAAACTGCTACTGTAAACGAACGCTTCAACCTAGAAGAACAAAATTTTTTGAGCCAAGTGGGATTTGTGAACTTATCATTAACACCAATTATCATCAAGATTGGGTGAAAAAATATTTGCTGATATTTCGGACACTCGTAATTTCTTAGAAGCTTGGCAACCTCTCTCAATGAAAGTGCTTTTCACAGTCTGTGCCTAGGGCTACTTGAAGAGGAAACAAACCATAGAGACAAAACTGAGAACGCCTTTATTTTGTCACGTTTCAAAGAGCTACTAAAAACAATGTTGGATTTAGAGTTAAAAATTCATCTAACTATATAAGGGAGAACAGAGGGAAACCTAAAATTATAAACTGCTACTGTAAACGAACGCTTCCACCTAGAAGAAAAAAAATTGGTGAGTCAAGTGGGATTTATGTACTTGTCATTACCACCAAGTATCATCAAGATTGGGTGAAAAAGTATTTGCTGGTATTTCGGAAACTCGTTATTTCTTGGAAGCTTGGCAACCCCTTTCAATGAAAGTGCTTTTCCACAGTCTCTGCTTAGGGCTACGTGAAGAGGAAACAAATCATAGAGACAAAACTGAGAACTACTTTTTTAGGTCAAGTTTCAAAGAGCTAGTACAAACCATGTTGGATTAGGGTTCCAAATTTAGCTATCTATACAGGAGAGAACAGAGGGAAACCTAAAAATATAAACTGCTACTGTAAACGAACGCTTCAAACTAGAAGAACAAAATTTGGTGAGTCAAGTGGGATTTGTGTACAGATCATTACCACCAAGTATCATCCAGATAGGATGAAAAAATATTTGCTGGTATTTAGGAAACGCGTTATTTCTTGGAAGCTTGGCAACCCCTTTCAATGAAAGTGCTTTTCCACAGTCTGTGCCTAGGGATACTTGAAGAGGAAACAAACCATAGAGACAATAATGAGAACTCCTTTATTTTGTCAAGTTTCAAAGAGCTACTACAAACCATGTTGGATTTAGAGTTCCAAATTCATTTCTCTACATAGGAGAGAACAAAGTGAAACCTAAAAATAAATACTGCTAGTGTAAACGAACGCTTCAACCGAGAAGAACAAAATTTGGTGAGCCAAGTGGGATTTGTGTTCTGATCATACCACTAAGTATCATCAAGATTGGGTGAAAAAAATATTTTCTGGTATTTCTTAGAAGCTTGGCAACTCTCTCAATGAAAGTGCTTTTCCACAGTCTGTGCCTAGGGGCTACTTGAAGAGGAAACAAACAATAGAGACAATACTGAGAACTCCTTTATTTTGTCAAGTTTCAAAGAGCTACTACAAACCATGTTGGATTTAGAGTTCCAAATTCATCTCTCTACATAGGAGAGAACAAAGTGAAACCTAAAAATAAATACTCCTAGTGTAAACGAACGCTTCAACCGAGAAGAACAAAATTTGGTGAGCCAAGTGGGATTTGTGTACTGATCATACCACTACGTATCATCAAGATTGGGTGAAAAAAATATTTTCTGGTATTTCTTAGAAGCTTGGCAACCCCTCTCAATGAAAGTGCTTTTCCACAGTCTGTGCCTAGGGCTACTTGAAGAGGAAACAAATCATAGAGACCAAACTGAGAACTCCTTTATTTTGTCAAGTTTCAAAGAGCTACTACAAATCATATTGTATTTAGAGTTCCAAATTCATCTATCTATATAGGAGAGAACAGAGGGAAACCTAAAAATAAAAACTGCTAATGTAAACGAGCGCTTCAACCTAGAAGAACAAAATTTGTTGAGTCAAGTGGGATTTGTGTACCGATCATTACCACCATGTAACATCAAGTTTGGGTGAAAAAATATTTGCTGGTATTTCGGAAACTCGTTATTTCTTGGAAGCTTGGCAACCCCTTTCAATGAAAGTGCTTTTCCACAGTCTGTGCCTAGGGCTAATTGAAGAGGAAACAAACCATAGAGAAAAAACTGAGAACGCCTTTATTTTCTCAAGTTTCAAAGAGCTACTACAAAGCATGTTGGATTTAGAGTTCCAAATTCATATATCTATATAGGAGAGAACAAAGTGAAACCTAAAAATAAAAACTGCTACTGAAAACGAACGCTTCAACCTAGAAGAACACAATTTGGTGAGCCAAGTGGCATTTGTGTATTTGTCATTACCACCACGTATCATCAAGTTTGGGTGAAAAAATATTTGCCTGGATTTCGGAAACTCGTAATTTCTTGAAAGCTTGGCAACCCCTTTAAATGAAAGTGCTTTTCCACAGTCTCTGCTTAGGGCTACTTGAAGAGGAAGCAAATCATAGAGACAAAACTGAGAACTACATTTTTGTGAAGTTTCAAAGAGCTATTACAAACCATGTTGGATTTGGAGTTCCAAATTCAGCTATCTATATAGGAGAGAACAGAGGGAAACCTAAAAATATAAACTGCTACAGTAAACGAACACTTCAAACTAGAAGAACAAAATTTGGTGAGTCAAGTGGGATTTCTGTACCGATCATTACCACCAAGTATCATCAAGATTGGGTGAAAAAATATTTGCTGGTATTTCGGAAACTCATTATTTCTTCAAATCTTGGCAACCCCTTTCAATGAAACTGCTTTTCCACTGTCTCTGCTTAGGGCTACTTGAAGAGGAAACAAACCATTGAGATAAAACTGAGAACTCCTTTATTTTGTCAAGTATCAAAGAGCGACTACAAACCATGTTGTATTTAGATTTCCAAATTCATCTATCTATATAGGAGAGAACAAAGTGAAACCTAAAAATAAATACTGCTAGTGTAAACGAACGCTTCAACCTAGAAAGAACAAAATTTGGTGAGCCAAGTGGGATTTGTGTACTTGTCATTACCACCACTTATGATCAAGATTGGGTGAAAAAGTATTTGCTGGTACTTTGGAAACTCGTAATTTCTTGGAAGCTTGGCATCCCCTTTCAGTGAAAGTGCTTTTCCACAGTCTCTGCTTAGGACTACTTGAAGAGGAAGGAAACTATAGTGACAAAACTGAGAACTCCTTTATGTTGTCAAGTTTCAAAGAGCTACTACAAACCATATTGGATTAAGAGTTCCAAATTTATCTGCCTATATGGGAAAGAACAGAGTGAAACCTAAATATAAAAACTGCTTCTATAAAAGAACGCTTCAACCTAGAAGAACACAATTTTTTGAGCCAAGTGGCATTTGTGTACTGATCATTACCACCGCGTATCATGAAGATTGGGTGAAAAAATATTTGCTGGTATTTCGGAAACTCGTTATTTCTTAGAAGCTTGGCAACCCCTCTCAATGAATGTGCTTTTGCCCAGTCTTTGCCTAGGGCTATTTGAAGAGGAAACAAACCATAGAGACAAAACTGAGAACTTTTTTCTTTTGTCAAGTTTCAAAGAGCTACTACAAACCATGTTGGATTTAGAGTTCCAAATTCATCTATCTATATAGGAGAGAACAGAGGGAAACCTAAAAATAAAAACTGCTACTGTAAACGAACGCTTCAACCTAGAAGAGCAAAATATGGTGAGCCAAGTGGGATTTGTGTACTTGTCATTACCACAGAGTATCATCAAGATTGGGTGAAAAAATATTTGCTGGTATTTCGGCAACCCGTAATTTCTTGGGAGCTTGGCAAACCCTTTCAATGAAAGTGCTTTTCCACAGTCTCTGCTTAGGGCTACTTGAAGAGGAAACAATTATAGAGACAAACCTGCGAACACCTTTATTTTGTAAAGTTTCAAATAGCTACTACAAACCATGTTGGATTTAGAGTTCCAAATTCATCTATCTATATAGGAGAGAACAGAGGGAAACCTAAAAATAAAAACTGCTATTGTAAATGAACGCTTCAACCTAGAAGAACAAAATTTGGTGACCCAAGTGGGATTGGTGTACTGATCATTACCATCAAGTACCTTCAAGATTGGGTGAAAAAATATTTGCTGCTATTTCGAAAACTCGTTATTTCTTAGAAGCTTGGCAACCCCTCTCAATGAAAGTGCTTTTCCAATGTCTGTGCCTAGGGCTACTTGAAGAAGAAACAAACCATAGAGACAAAACAGAGAACTACTTTATTTTGCCATGTTTCAAAGAGCTACTTCAAACCATGTTGGATTTAGAGTTCCAAATTCATCTATCTATATAGGATAGAACAGAGTGAAACGTACATATAAAAACTGCTGCTGTAGACGAACGCTTCAACCTAGAAGAACACAATTTGGTGAGCCAAGTGGGATTTGTGTACTGATCCTTACCACCAAGTATTATCAAGATTGGGTGAAAAAATATTTGCTGGTATTTCGGAAACTCGTTATTTCTTAGAAGCTTGGCAACCCCTCTCAATGAAAGTGCTTTTCCACAGACTGTGCCTAGGGCTACTTGAAGAGGAAACAAACCATAGAGACAAAACTGAGAACTCCTTTATTTTGTCAAGTTTCAAAGAGCTACTACAAAACATGTTGGATTTAGAGTTCCAAATTCATCTATCTATATAGGATAGAACAGAGTGAAACCTAAAAATAAAAACTGCTACTGTAAACGAACGCTGCAAACTAGAAGAACAAAATTTGTTAAGCTAAGTGGGATTTGTGTACTTGTCATTACCACCACGTATCATCAAGATTGGGTGCAAAAATATTTGCTGGTATTTCGGAAACTCGTAATTTCTTGGAAGCTTGGCAACCCCTTTCAATGAAAGTGCTTTTCCCCCGTGTCTGCTTGGGGCTACTTGAAGAGGAAACAAATTATAGAGACAAACCTGAAAACTCCTTTATTTTCTCAAGTTTCAAATAGCTACCACGAACCATGTTGGATTTAGAGTTCCAAATTCATCTATCTACATAGGAGAGAACAGAGTGAAACCTAAACATAAAAAGGGCTACTGTAGACGAACGCTTCAACATAGAAGAACAAAATTTGGTGAACCAAGTGGGATTTGTGTACTGATCATTACCACCAATTATAATCAAGATTGGGTGAAAAAATATTTGCTGGTATTTCGGAAACTCGTTATTTCTTAGAAGCTTGGCAACCCCTCTCAATGAAAGTGCTTTTCCTCCGTCTGTGCCTTGGGCTACTTGAATAGGAAACAAACCATAGAGACAAAACTGAGAACTCCTTTATTTTGTCAAGTTTCAAAGAGCTACTACAAACCATGTTGGATTTAGAGTTCCAAATTCATCTATCTATATAGGAGAGAACAGAGGGACACATTAAAATATAAACTGCAACTGTAAACGAACGCTTCAACCTAGAAGAACCAAATTTGGTGAGTCAAGTGGGATTTGTGTACTGATCATTACCACCAAGTATCATCAATATTGGGTGAAAAAATATTTGCTGGTATTTCGAAAAATTATTATTTCTTTAAAGCTTGGCAACCCCTCTCAATGAAAGTGCTTTTCCACAGTCTGTGCCTAGGGCTTCTTGAAAAAAGAAACAAACCATAGGGACAAAACTGAGAACTATTTTATTTTGTCAAGTTTCAAAGAGATACTACAAACCATGTTGCATTAATAGTTCCAAATTCATCTATCTATATAAGAGAACAAAGTGAAACCTAAAAATATAAACTGCAACTGTAAACGAACGCTTCAACCTCGAAGAACAAAATTTGGTGAGCCAAGTGGTATTTGTGTACTGATCATTACCACCAAGTATCATCAAGATTGGGTGAAAAAATATTTCCTGCTATTTCGGAAACTCGTTATTTCTTAGAAGCTTGTGAAACCCTTCAATGAAAGTGCTTTTCCACAGTCTGTGCCAAGGGCTACTTGAAGAGGAAAGAAACCATGGAGACAAAACTCAAAACTCCTTTATTTTATGAAGCTTCAAAGAGGTACTAAAAACCATGTTGGATTTAGAGTTCCAAATTCATCTATTTATATAGGAGAGAACTGAGTGAAACCTAAAATAAAAACTGCTACTGTAAACGAACGCTTCAACTTCGAAGAACAAAATTAGGTGAGCCAAGTGGGATTTGTGTACGTCATTAACACCAAGTATCATCAGATTGGGTGAAACAATGTTTGCTGGTAATTCGGAAACTCGTAATTTCTTGGAAGCTTGGCAACCCCTCTCAATGAAAGTGCTTTTCCTCTCTTTCTGTTTAAGGCTACTTGAAGAGGAAACAAATCATAGAGACAAAACTGAGAACTCCTTTATTTTGTCAAATTTCAAACAGCTACTACAAACCATGTTGGATTTTGAGTTCCAAATTAATATATCTATATAGGAGAGAACAGAGGGACACGTAAAAATATAAACTGCTACTGTAAACGAACGCGTCAACCTAGAAGAACCAAATATGTTGAGTCAAGTGTGATTTGTGTACTGATCATTACCACCAAGTATCATCAAGATTGGGTGAAAAAATATTTGCTGGTATTTTGGAAACTCGTTATTTCTTGGAGGCTTGGGATACCCTCTCAATGAAAGTTCTTTTCCACAGTCTGTGCCTAGGGCTACTTGAAGAGGAAACAAACCATACAGACAAAACTGAGAAATCCTTTATTTTGTCAAGTTTCAAAGAGCTACTACAAACCAAGTTGGATTTAGAGTTCCAAATTAAACTATTTATATGGAAGAGAACAGAGTGAAACCTAAATATAAAAACTGCTACTTAGACGAACGCTTCAAACTAGACGAACAAAATTTGGTGAGTCAAGTGGGATTTGTGTACTGATCATTACCACCAAGTATCATCAAGATTGGGTGAAAAAATATTTGCTGGTATTTTGGAAACTCGTTATTTCTTAGAAGATTGGCAACCCCTCTCAAAAAAAGTGCTTTTCCACAGTCTTTGCTTAGGGCTACTTGAAGAAGAAACAAACCATAGGGGCAAAACTGAGAACTCTTTTATTTTGTCACGTTTGAAAGAGCTACTACAAACCGTGTTGGATTTAGAGTTCCAAATTCATCTATCTTTATCGGATAGAACAGAGTGAAACCTAAAAATAAAAACTGCTACTGTAAACGAACGCTTCAACCTAGAAGAACAAAATTTGGTGATCCAAGAGGGATTTGTGTACTTGTTATTACCACCAAGTATCATCAAGATTGGGTGAAAAAATATTTGCTGGTATTTCGAAATCTCTAAATTTCTTGGAAGGTTGGCAAACCCTTTCAATGAAAGTGCTTTTCCACAGTCTCTGCTTAGGGCTACTTGAAGAGGAAACAAATCATAGAGACAAAACTGAGAACTCCTTTATGTTGTCAAGTTTCAAAGAGCAACTACAAACGAAGTTGAATTTAGAGTTCCAAATTCTTCTATCTATATAGGAGAGAACAGAGGGACACCTAAAAATATAAACTGCTACTGTCAACGAACGCTTCAACCTAAATGAACAAAATGGGGTGAGTCAAGTGGGATTTGTGTACTGATCATTACCACCAAGTATCATCAAGATTGGGTGAAAAAATATATGCTGGTATTTTGGAAACTCGTTATTACTTAGAAGCTTGGCAACCCCTCTCAATGAAAGTGCTTTTCCAAAGTCTGTGCCTAGCGCTACTTGAGGAGGAAACAAACCATAGAGACAAAACTGAGAACTCCTTTATTTTCTCAAGTTTCAAAGAGCTACTACAAACCATGTTGGATTTAGAGTTCCAAATTCATCTATCTATGTAGAAGAGAACAGAGTGAAACGTAATATAAAAAATGCTACTGTGAGACTAACGCTTCAAACTGGAAGAACAAAATTTGGTGAGCCAAGTGGGATTGGTGTGCTGATCATTACCCCCAAGTATCATCAAGATTGTGTGAAAAAAATATTTGCTGGTATTTCGGAAACTCGTTATTTCTTAGAAGCCTGGGATACCCTCTCAATGGAGGTGATTTTCCACAGTCTGTGAATAGGGCTACTTGAAGAGGAAACAAACCATAGAGACAAAACTGAGAACTCCTTTATTTTATGAAGTTTCAAAGAGCTACTACAAACCATGTTGGATTTAGAGTTCCAAATTCATCTATCTATATAGGAGAGAACAGAATGAAACCTAAAAATAAAAACTGCTTCTGTAAAGGAACGCTTCAACCTAGAAGAACAAAATTTGGTGAGCCAAGTGGGATTTGTGTACTTGTCATTACCAACACGTATCGTCAAGATTGGGTTACAAAGTATTTGCTGGTATTTCGGAAACTCGTAATTTCTTGGAAGCTTGGCAACTCCTTTCAATGAAAGTGCTTTTCCACAGTCTCTGCTTAGGGCTAATTGAAGAGGAAACAAATCATAGAGACAAAACTGAGAACTACTTTTTTTGTCAAGTTTCAAAGCGCTACTACAAACCATGCTGGATTTAGAGTTCCAAATTCATCTATCTATATATGAGAGAACAGAGGGACACCTAAAAATATAAACTGCTACTGTAAACGAACGCTTCAACCTAGAAGAACACAATTGGTTAGTGAAGTAAGATTTGTGTAATGATCATTACCACCAAGTATCATCGAGATTGGGTGAAAAAATATTTGCTGGTATTTCGGAAACTCGTTATTTCTTAGAAGCTTGGCAACCCCTCTCAATGAAAGTGCTTTTGCACAGTCTGTGCCTAGGGCTACTTGAAGAAGAAACAAACCATAGAGACAAAACTGAGAAGTATTTTATTTTGTCAAGTTTCAGAGAGCTACTGCAAACCATGTTGGATTTAGAGTTCCAAATTCATCTCTCTATATAGGCTAGAACAGAGTGAAACCAAAAAATAAAAACTGCTATTGTAGACGAAAGATTCAACCTAGAAGAACAAAATTTGGTGACCCAAGTGTGATTTGTGTAATTGTCATTACCACAAAGTATTATCAAGATTGGGTGAAAAAATATTTGCTGGTATTTCGGAAACTCGTAATTTCTTGGAAGCTTGGCAACCCCTTTCAATGAAAGTGCTTTTCCACAGTCTCTGCTTAGGGCTACTTGAAGAGGAATCAAATCATAGACACAAAACTGAGAACTCGTTTATTTTGTCAAGTTTCAAAGAGCTACAACAAACCATGTTGGATTTAGATTTCCAAATTCATCTATCTATATAGAAGAAAACAGAGTGAAACCTAAATATAAAAACTACTAATGTAGATGAACGATGCAACCTAGAAGAACAAAATTTGGTGAGCCAAGTGAAACTGGTGTACTGATCATTACCCCCCAGTATCAACAAGATTGGGTGAAAAAATATTTGCTGGTATTTCGGAAACTCGTTATTTCTTAGACGCTTGGCAACCCCTCTCAATGAAAGTGCTTTTCCACAGTCTGTGCCTAGGGCTACTTGAAGAGGAAACAAACCATAGAGACAAAACTGAGAACTCCTTTATTTTGTCAAGTTACAAAGAGCTACTACAAATCAAGTTGGATTTAGAGTTCCAAATTCATCCATCTATATCGAAGAGAACAGAGTGAAACCTAAATATAAAAACAGCTACTGTAGACGAACGCTTCAACCTAGAAGAACAAAATTTGGTGAGCCCAGTGGGATTGGTGTACTGATCATTATCCCCAAGTATCATCAAGATTGGGTGAAAAAATATTTGCTGGTATTTCAGAAACTCGTTATTTCTTAGAAGCTTGGCAACCCATCTCAATGAAAGTGCTTTTCCACAGTCTGTGCCTAGGGCTACTTGAAGTTGAAACAAACCATACGGACAAGACAGAGAACTCCTTTATTTTGTCATGTTTCAAAGAGGTAATACAAACCATGTTGGATTTAGAGTTCCAAATTCATCTATCTATATAGGAGAGAACAGAGTGAAACCTAAAAATAAAAACTGCTTCTGTAAAGGAACGCTTCAACCTAGAAGAACAAAATTTGGTGAGCCAAGTGGGATTTGTGTACTTGTCATTACCAACACGTATCGTCAAGATTGGGTTACAAAGTATTTGCTGGTATTTCGGAAACTCGTAATTTCTTGGAAGCTTGGCAAGTCCTTTCAATGAAAGTGCTTTTCCACAGTCTCTGCTTAGGGCTAATTGAAGAGGAAACAAATCATAGAGACAAAACTGAGAACTACTTTTTTTGTCAAATTTCAAAGCGCTACTACAAACCATGCTGGATTTAGAGTTCCAAATTCATCTATCTATGTATGAGAGAACAGAGGGACACCTAAAAATATAAACTGCTACTGTAAACGAACACTTCAACCTAGAAGAACACAATTGGTTAGTGAAGTAAGATTTTGTAATGATCATTACCACCAAGTATCATCGAGATTGGGTGAAAAAATATTTGCTGGTATTTCGGAAACTCGTTATTTCTTAGAAGCTTGGCAACCCCTCTCAATGAAAGTGCTTTTGCACAGTCTGTGCCTAGGGCTACTTGAAGAAGAAACAAACTATAGAGACAATACTGAGAAGTATTTTATTTTGTCAAGTTTCAGAGAGCTACTGCGAACCACGTTGGATTTAGAGTTCCAAATTCATCTCTCTATATAGGCTAGAACAGAGTGAAACCAAAAAATAAAAACTGCTATTGTAGACGAAAGATTCAACCTAGAAGAACAAAATTTGGTGAGCCAAGTGTGATTTGTGTAATTGTCATTACCACAAAGTATCATCAAGATTGGGTGAAAAAATATTTGCTGGTATTTCGGAAACTCGTAATTTCTTGGAAGCTTGGCAACCCCTTTCAATAAAAGTGCTTTTCCACAGTCTCTGCTTAGGGCTACTTGAAGAGGAATCAAATCATAGACACAAAACTGAGAACTCGTTTATTTTGTCAAGTTTCAAAGAGCTACTACAAACCATGTTGGATTTAGATTTCCAAATTCATCTAACTATATAGAAGAAAACAGAGTGAAACCTAAATATAAAAACTACTAATGTAGATGAACGATGCAACCTAGAAGAACAATATCTGGTGAGCCAAGTGAAACTGGTGTACTGATCATTACCCCCAAGTATCAACAAGATTGGGTGAAAAAATATTTGCTGGTATTTCGGAAACTAGTTATTTCTTAGACGCTTGGCAACCCCTCTCAATGAAAGTGCTTTTCCACAGTCTGTGCCTAGGGCTACTTGAAGAGGAAACAAACCATAGAGACAAAACTGAGAACTCCTTTATTTTGTCAAGTTACAAAGAGCTACTACAAACCAAGTTGGATTTAGAGTTCCAAATTCATCCATCTATATCGAAGAGAACAGAGTGAAACCTAAATATAAAAACAGCTACTGTAGACGAACGCTTCAACCTAGAAGAACAAAATTTGGTGAGCCCAGTGGGATTGGTGTACTGATCATTACCCCCAAGTATCATCAGGATTGGGTGAAAAAATATTGCTGGTATTTCGGAAACTCGTTATTTCTTGGAAGCTTGGGAACCCATCTCAATGAAAGTGCTTTTCCACAGTCTGTGCCTAGGGCTACTTGAAGAGGAAACAAACCATACGGACAAAACAGAGAACTCCTTTATTTTGTCATGTTTCAAAGAGGTAATACAAACCATGATGGATTTAGAGTTCCAAATTCATCTATCTATGTAGGAGAGAACAGAGGGACACCTAAAAATATAAACTGCTACTGTAAACTAACGCTTCAACCTAGAAGAACAAAATTTGGTGAGCCATGTGGGATTTGTGTACTTGTCATTACCACCAAGTATCATCAAGATTGGGTGAAAAAATATATCCGGTATTTCGGAAACTCGAAATTTCTTGGAAGCTTGGCAACCCCTTTCAATGAAAGTGCTTTTCCACAGTCTCTGCTTAGGGCTACTTGAAGAGGAAACAAATATAGAGACAAACCTGCGAACACCTTTATTTTGTAAAGTTTCAAATAGCTACTACAAACCATGTTGGATTTAGAGTTCCAAATTCATCTATCTATATAGGAGAGAACAGAGGGAAACTTAAAAATAAAAACTGCTATTGTAAATGAACGCTTCAACCTAGAAGAACAAAATTTGGTGACCCAAGTGGGATTGGTGTACTGATCATTACCACCAAGTACCTTCAAGATTGGGTGAAAAAATATTTGCTGCTATTTCGAAAACTCGTTATTTCTTAGAAGCTTGGCAACCCCTCTCAATGAAAGTGCTTTTCCACTGTCTGTGCCTAGGGCTACTTGAAGAAGAAACAAACCATAGAGACAAAACAGAGAACTACTTTATTTTGCCATGTTTCAAAGAGCTACTTCAAACCATGTTGGATTTAGAGTTCCAAATTCATCTATCTATATAGGATAGAACAGAGTGAAACGTACATATAAAAACTGCTGCTGTAGACGAACGCTTCAACCTAGAAGAACACAATTTGGTGAGCCAAGTGGGATTTGTGTACTGATCCTTACCACCAAGTATCATCAAGATTGGGTGAAAAAATATTTGCTGGTATTTCGGAAACTCGTTATTTCTTAGAAGCTTGGCAACCCCTCTCAATGAAAGTTCTTTTCCACAGACTGTGCCTAGGGCTACTTGAAGAGGAAACAAACCATAGAGACAAAACTGAGAACTCCTTTATTTTGTCAAGTTTCAAAGAGCTACTACAAAACATGTTGGATTTAGAGTTCCAAATTCATCTATCTATATAGGATAGAACAGAGTGAAACCTAAAAATAAATACTGCTACTGTAAACGAACGCTGCAAACTAGAAGAACAAAATTTGTTAAGCTAAGTGGGATTTGTGTACTTGTCATTACCACCACGTATCATCAAGTTTGGGTGCAAAAATATTTGCTGGTATTTCGGAAACTCGTAATTTCTTGGAAGCTTGGCAACCCCTTTCAATGAAAGTGCTTTTCCCCCGTGTCTGCTTAGGGCTACTTGAAGAGGAAACAAATTATAGATACAAACCTGAAAACTCCTTTATTTTCTCAAGTTTCAAATAGCTAACACGAACCATGTTGGATTTAGAGTTCCAAATTCATCTATCTACATAGGAGAGAACAGAGTGAAACCTAAACATAAAAAGGGCTACTGTAGACGAACGCTTCAACCTAGAAGAACAAAATTTGGTGAACCAAGTGGGATTTGGTACTGATCATTACCACCAATTATAATCAAGATTGGGTGAAAAAATATTTGCTGGTATTTCGGAAACTCGTTATTTCTTAGAAGCTTGGCAACCCCTCTCAATGAAAGTGCTTTTCCTCCGTCTGTGCCTTGGGCTACTTGAATAGGAAACAAACCATAGAGACAAAACTGAGAACTCCTTTATTTTGTCAAGTTTCAAAGAGCTACTACAAACCATGTTGGATTTAGAGTTCCAAATTCATCTATCTATATACGAGAGAACAGAGGGAAACCTAAAAATACAAACTGCTACTGTAAAAGATCGCTTCAACCTAGAAGAACAAAATTTGGTGGGTCAAGTGGGATTTGTGTACCGATCATTACCACCAAGTATCATCAAGATTGGGTGAAAAAATATTTGCTGGTGTTTCGGAAACTCGTTATTTCTTGGAAGCTTGGCAACCCCTGTCAATAAAAGTGCTTTTCCACAGACTCTGCTTAGGGCTACTTGAAGAGGAAACAACCATAGAGAGAAAACTGAGAACTTCTTTTTTTTTGTCAAGTAACAAAGAGCGACTACAAACCATGTTGGACTTAGAGTTCCAAATTCATCTATCTATATAGGAGAGAACAGAGGAAAACCTAAAAATAAAAACTGCTACTGTAAACAAATGCTTCAACCTAGAAGAACAAAACATGGTGAGCCAAGTGGGATTTGTGTACCAATCATTACCACCACGTATCATCAAGATTGGGTGAAAAAATATTTGCTGGTATTTCGGAAACTCGTAATTTCTTGGAAGCTTGGCAACCCCTTTCAATGAAAGTGCTTTTCCACAGTCTCTGCTTAGGGCTACTTGAAGAGGAAACAAATCATAGGGACAAAACTGAAAATTCGTTTATTTTGTCAAGTTTCAAAGAGCTACTACAAACCATGTTGGATTTAGAGTTCCAATTCATCTATCTACATATGAGAGAACAGAGTGAAACCTAAACATAAAAACTGCTACTGTAAAAGAACGCTTCAACCTAGAAGAACAAAATTTGGTGAGCCAAGTGGAATTTGTGTACTGATCATTACGACCAAGTATCATCAAGATTGGGTTAAAAAAATATTTGCTGGTATTTCGGAAACTCGTTATTTCTTAGAAGCTTGGCAACCCCTCTCAATGAAAGTGCTTTTCCACAGTCTGTGCCTAGGCCACTTGAAGAGGAAACAAACCATAAAGACAAAACTGAGAACTCCTTTATTTTGTCAAATTTCAAAGAGCTACCAGAAACAATGTTAGATTTAGAGTTCCAAATTCATCTATCTATATAGGAGAGAACAGAGGGAAACCTAAAAATAAAAACTGCTACTGTAAACGAACGCTTCAACCTAGAAGAACAAAATTTTGTGGGCCAAGTGGGATTTGCGTCCTTCTCATAAACACCACGTATCATCCAGATTGGGTGAAAAAATATTTGCTGGTATTTCGGAAACTCGTAATATCTTGGAAGCTTGGCAAACCCTTTCAATGAAAGTGCTTTTCCACAGTTTCTGCTTAGGGCTACTTGAAGAGGAAACAAATCATAGAGACAAAACAGAGAATTCCTTTATTTCGACAAGGTTCAAAGAGCTACTACAAACCATGTTGGATTTAGAGTTCCAAATTCATCTATCTATATAGGCGAGAACAGAGGGAAGCCTAAAAATATAAACTGCTACTGTAAAAGAACGCTTCAACCTAGAAGAACAAAATTTGGTGAGTCAAGTAGGATTTGAGTACCGATCATTACCACCACGTATAATCCAGATTGTGTGAAAAAATATTTGCTGGTATTTCGGAAACTCGTAATATCTTGGAAGCTTGGCAACCCCTTTCAATGAAAGTGCTTTTCCACAGTCTCTGCTTAGGGCTACTTGAAGAGGTAACAAACCACAAAGACAAAACTGTGAACTACTTTATTTTATCAAGTTCCAAAGAACTACTACAAACCATGTTGGATTTAGAGTTCCAAATTCATCTATCTATATAGGAAAGAACAGAGTGAAACCTAAATATAAAAACTGTTACTGTAGAAGAACGCTTAAACCTAGAAGAACAAAAATTGATGAGACAAGTGGGATTTCTGTACTTGGCATTACCACCAACTATCATCAAGATTGAGCGAAAAAATATATGCTGGTATTTCGGAAACTCCTAATTTCTTGAAAGCTTGGCAACCCCTTTCAATGAAAGTGCTTTTCCCCCGTGTCTGCTTAGGGCTACTTGAAGAGGAAACAAATTATAGAGACAAACCTGAAAACTCCTTTATTTTCTCAAGTTTCAAATAGCTACCACGAACCATGTTGGATTTAGAGTTCCAAATTCATCTATCTACATAGGAGAGAAGAGAGTGAAACCTAAACATAAAAAGGGCTACTGTAGACGAACGCTTCAACCTAGAAGAACAAAATTTGGTGAACCAAGTGGGATTTGTGTACTGATCATTACCACCAAATATAATCAAGATTGGGTGAAAAAATATTTGCTGGTAATTCGGAAACTCGTTATTTCTTAGAAGCTTGGCAACCCCTCTCAATGAAAGTGCTTTTCCTCCGTCTGTGCCTTGGGCTACTTGAATAGGAAACAAACCATAGAGACAAAAGTGAGAACTCCTTTATTTTGTCAAGTTTCAAACAGCTACTACAAACCATGTTGGATTTAGAGTTCCAAATTCATCTATCTATATACGAGAGAACAGAGGGAAACCTAAAAATACAAACTGCTACTGTAAAAGATCGCTTCAACCTAGAAGAACAAAATTTGGTGAGTCAAGTGGGATTTGTGTACCGATCATTACCACCAAGTATCATCAAGATTGGGTGAAAAAATATTTGCTGGTGTTTCGGAAACTCGTTATTTCTTGGAAGCTTGGCAACCCCTGTCAATGAAAGTGCTTTTCCACAGACTCTGCTTAGGGCTACTTGAAGAGGAAACAACCATAGAGAGAAAACTGAGAACTTCTTTTTTTTTGTCAAGTAACAAAGAGCGACTACAAACCATGTTGGACTTAGAGTTCCAAATTCATCTATCTATATAGGAGAGAACAGAGGAAAACCTAAAAATAAAAACTGCTACTGTAAACAAATGCTTCAACCTAGAAGAACAAAACTTGGTGAGCCAAGTGGGATTTGTGTACCAATCATTACCACCACGTATCATCAAGATTGGGTGAAAAAATATTTGCTGGTATTTCGGAAACTCGTAATTTCTTGGAAGCTTGGCAACCCCTTTCAATGAAAGTGCTTTTCCACAGTCTCTGCTTAGGGCTACTTGAAGAGGAAACAAATCATAGGGACAAAACTGAGAATTCGTTTATTTTGTCAAGTTTCAAAGAGCTACTACAAACCATGTTGGATTTAGAGTTCCAATTCATCTATCTACATATGAGAGAACAGAGTGAAACCTAAACATAAAAACTGCTACTGTAAAAGAACGCTTCAACCTAGAAGAACAAAATTTGGTGAGCCAAGTGGAATTTGTGTACTGATCATTACGACCAAGTATCATCAAGATTGGGTTAAAAAAATATTTGCTGGTATTTCAGAAACTCGTTATTTCTTAGAAGCTTGGCAACCCCTCTCAATGAAAGTGCTTTTCCACAGTCTGTGCCTAGGCCACTTGAAGAGGAAACAAACCATAAAGACAAAACTGAGAACTCCTTTATTTTGTCAAATTTCAAAGAGCTACCAGAAACAATGTTAGATTTAGAGTTCCAAATTCATCTATCTATATAGGAGAGAACAGAGGGAAACCTAAAAATAAAAACTGCTACTGTAAACGAACGCTTCAACCTAGAAGAACAAAATTTTGTGGGCCAAGTGGGATTTGCATCCTTCTCATAAACACCACGTATCATCCAGATTGGGTGAAAAAATATTTGCTGGTATTTCGGAAACTCGTAATATCTTGGAAGCTTGGCAAACCCTTTCAATGAAAGTGCTTTTCCACAGTTTCTGCTTAGGGCTACTTGAAGAGGAAACAAATCATAGAGACAAAACAGAGAATTCCTTTATTTCGACAAGGTTCAAAGAGCTACTACAAACCATGTTGGATTTAGAGTTCCAAATTCATCTATCTATATAGGAGAGAACAGAGGGAAGCCTAAAAATATAAACTGCTACTGTAAAAGAACGCTTCAACCTAGAAGAACAAAATTTGGTGAGTCAAGTAGGATTTGAGTACCGATCATTACCACCACGTATAATCCAGATTGTGTGAAAAAATATTTGCTGGTATTTCGGAAACTCGTAATATCTTGGAAGCTTGGCAACCCCTTTCAATGAAAGTGCTTTTCCACAGTCTCTGCTTAGGGCTACTTGAAGAGGAAACAAACCACAAAGACAAAACTGTGAACTACTTTATTTTATCAAGTTCCAAAGAACTACTACAAACCATGTTGGATTTAGAGTTCCAAATTCATCTATCTATATAGGAAAGAACAGAGTGAAACCTAAATATAAAAAACTGTTACTGTAGAAGAACGCTTAAACCTAGAAGAACAAAAATTGATGAGACAAGTGGGATTTCTGTACTTGGCATTACCACCAACTATCATCAAGATTGAGCGAAAAAATATATGCTGGTATTTCGGAAACTCCTAATTTCTTGAAAGCTTGGCAACCCCTTTCAATGAAAGTGCTTTTACAAAGCCTCTGCTTAGGGCTACATGAAGAGGAAACAAACCATAATGACAAACCTGAGAACTCCTTTATTTTGTCATGTTTCAAAGAGCCACTACAAACCATGTTGGATTTAGAGTTCCAAATTCATCTATCTATATAGGAGAGAACAGAGGGAAACCTGAAATATAAACAGCTACTGAAAACGAACGCTTCCATCTAGAAGACCAAAATTTGGTGAGTCAAGTGGGATTTTTGTACCGATCATTACCACCAAGTATCATCAAGATTGGGTGAAAAAATATTTGCTGGTATTTCAGAAACTCGTAATTTCTTGGAAGCTTGGCAACTCCTTTCAATGAAAGTGCTTTTCCACAGTCTGTGCCTAAAGCTACATGAAGAGGAAACAAACCATAAAGACAAAACTGAGAACTCCTTTATTTTGTCAAGTTTCAAAGAGCTACTACAAACCATGTTGGATTTAGAGTTCCAAATTCATCTATCTATATAAGAGAGAACAGAGTGAAACCTGAAAATAAAAACTTCTACTGTAAACGAACGATTCAACCTAGAAGAACAAAATTTGGGAGCCAAGTGGGATTTGTGTACTTGTCATTACCACCAAGTATCATCAAGATTGGGTGAAAAAATATTTGCTGGTATTTCAGAAACTCGTAATTTCTGGGAAGCTTGGCAACCCCTTTCAATGAAAGGTCTTTTCCACATTCTCTGCTTAGCGCTACTTGAAGAGGAAACAAATCATAGAGACAAAACTGAGAACTCCTTTATTTTGTCAAGTTTCAAATAGCTTGTACAAACCATGTTGGATTTAGAGTTCCAAATTCAGGTATCTATATAGGAGAGAACAGAGGAAAAGCTAAAAATATAGACTGCTACTGTAAACGAACGCTTCAAACTACAAGAACAAAATTTGGTGAGTCAAGTGGGATTTCTGTACCGATCATTACCACCAAGTATCATCAAGATTGGGTGAAAAAATATTTGCTGGTATTTCGGAAACTCGTTATTTCTTCGAAGCTTGGCAACCCCTTTCAAAGAAAGTGCCTTTCCACAGTATGCGCATAGGGCTACTTGAAGAGGAAACAAACCATAGAGACAATACTGAGAACTCCTTTATTTTGTCAAGTTTCAATGAGCTAGTACAAACCATATTGGATTTAGAGTTCCAAATTCATCTATCTATATAAGAGAGAGCAGAGAGAAACCTAAATATAAAAACTGCTACTGTAGACGAACGCTTAAACCTAGAAGAACAAAATTTGGTGAGAAAAGTGGGATTTGTGTACTTGTCATTACCACCAAGTATCATCAAGATTGGGTGAAAAAATATTTGCTGGAATTTCAGTAACTCGTAATTTCTTGAAAGCTTGGCAACCCCTTTTAGTGAAAGTGCTTTTCCACAGTCTCTGCTTAGGGCTACTTGAAGAGGAAACAAAGCATAGAGACAAAACGGAGACCTCCTATATTTTGTCAAGTTTCAAAGATCTACTACAAACCATGTTGGATTTAGAGTTCCAAATTCAGCTATCTATATAGGAGAGAACAGAGGGAAACCTAAAAATATAAACTGCTACTCTAAACGAACGCTTCAACCTAGAAGAACAAAATTTGTTGAGACAAGTGGGATTTGTGTACCGATCATTACCACCAGGTATCATAAAGTTTGGTTGAAAAAATATTTGCTGGTATTTTGGAAACTCGTTATTTCTTGGAAGCTTGGCACCTCTTTCATTGAATGTGCTTTTCCACATCTGTGCCTACGGCTACTTGAAGAGGAAACAAACCCTAGAGACAATACTGAGAACTCCTTTATTTTGTAAAGTTTCAACGAGCTACTACAAACCATGTTGGATTTAGAGTTCCAAATTCATGTATCTATATAGAAGAGAACAGAGTGAAACCTAAATATAAAAACTGCTACTGTAGACGAACGCTTCAACCTAGAAAAACAAAATTTGGTGAGCCACGTGTGTTTGCTGTACTGATTATTAAAACCAAGTATCATAAAGATTGGGTGAAAAAATATTTCCTGGTAATTCGGAAACTCATTATTTCTTAGAAGCTTGCAAACCCTCTCAATGAAAGTGCTTTTCCACAGTCTGTGCCTAGGGCTACTTGAAGAGGAAACAAACCATTGAGACAAAAGTGAGAACTCCTTTATTTTGTCAAGTTTCAAGAAGCTACTACAAACCGTGTTGGATTGAGATTTCCAAATTCATCGATCTATATAGGAGAGAACAAAGTGAAACCGAAAAATAAAAACTGCTACTGTAAACGAATTCTTCAACCGAGAAGAACAAAATTTGGTGAGCCAAGTGGGATTTGTGTAGTTGTCATTACCACCACTTATCATCAAGATTGGATGAAAAAGTATTTGCTGGTATTTCGGAAACTCATAATTTCTTGGAAGCTTGGCAACCTCTTTCAATGAAAGTGCTTTTTCACAGTCTCTGCTTAGGGCTACTTGAAGAGGAAAGAAATTATAGAGACAAAACTGAGAACTACTTTTTAGTCAAGTTTCAAAGAGCTAGTAAAAACCATGTTGGATTTAGAGTTCCAAATTCAGCTATCTATACAGGAGAGAACAGAGGGAAACCTAAAAATATAAACTGCTACTTTAAACGAACGCTTCAAACTAGAAGAACAAAATTTGGTGAGTCAAGTCGGATTTCTGTACCGATCAGTACCACCAAGCACCATCAAGATTGGGTGAAAAAATATTTGCTGGTATTTCGAAAACTCATTATTTCTTAGAGGCTTGGCAACCCTTCTCAATGAAAGTGCTTTTCCACAGTCTGTGCCTAGGGCTACTTGAAGAGGGAACAAACCATAGAGACAAAACTGAGAACTCTTTTTTTTTTTTTGTCAAGTTTCAAACAGCTACTACAAACCATTTTGGATTTAGAGTTCCAAATTCATCTATCTATATAGGAGAGAACAGAGTGAAACCAAAAATAAAAACTGCTACTGTAAACGAACGCTTCAACCTAGAGGAACAAAATTGGGTGAGCCAAGTGGGATTTGAGTACTTGTCATTACCACCAAGTATCATCAAGATTGGTTTAAAAAATATTTGCTGGTATTTCGGAAACTCCTAATTTCTTGGAAGCTTGGCAACCCCTTTCAATGAAAGTGCTTTTCCACAGTCTCTGCTTAGGGCTACTTAAAGAGGAAACAAATCTTAGAGACAAAACGGAGACCTCCTTTATTTTGTCAAGTTTCAAAGATCTACTACAAACCATGTTGGATTTAGATTTCCAAATTCATCTATCTATATAGGAGAGAACAGAGGGAAACCTAAAAATATAAACTGCTACTCTAAACGAACGCTTCAACCTAGAAGAACAAAATTTGTTGAGTCAAGTGGGATTTGTGTACCGATCATTACCACCAGGTATCATAAAGGTTGGGTGAAAAATTATTTGCTGGTATTTCTAAAACTCGTTATTTCTTAGAAGCTTGGCAACCCCTCTCAATGAAAGTGCTTTTCCACAGTCTGTGCCTAGGGCTACTTGAAGAGGAAATAAAACAAAGAGACAAAACTGAGAACTCCTTTATTTTGTCAAGTATCAAAGAGCTACTACAAACCATGTTGGATTTAGATTTCCAAATTCATCTATCTATATAGGAGAGAACAGAGGGAAACCTAAAAATATAAACTGCTACTGTAAACGAACGCTTCAACCTAGAAGAACAAAATTTGGTGAGTCAAGTGGGATTTGTGGACTGATCATTACCACCAAGTATCATCAAGATTGGGTAAATAAATATTTGCTCGTATATCGGAAACTCGTTATCTTAGAAGCTTAGCAACCCGTCTAAATGAAAGTGCTTTTCTACAGTCTGTGCCTAGGGCTACTTGAAGAGGAAACAAACCATAGAGACAAAACTGAGAACTACTTTATTTTGTCATGTTTCAAAGAGCTACTACTAACCATGTTGGATTTAGAGTTCCAAATTAATCTATCTATATAGGAGAGAACAGTGTGAAACCTAAAAATATAAACTGCTATTGTAAACGAACGCTTCAACCTAGAAGAACAAAATTTGGTGAGTCAAGTGGGATTTGTGTACTTGTCATTACCACGACGTATCATCCAGATTGGGAGAAAAAATGTTTGCTGGTATTTCGGAAACTCGTTATTTCTTGGAAGCTTGGCAACCCCTTTCAATGACAGTGCTTTTCCACAGTCTCTGCTTCGTGCTACTTGAAGAGGAAACAAACCATAGAGACAAACTGAGAAGTACTTTTTTTTTTGTCAAGTTTCAAAGTGCGACTACAAACCATGTTGGATTTAGAGTTCCAAATTCATCTATCTATATAGGAGAGAACAAAGTGAAACCAAAAGTAAAAACTGCAAGTGTAAACGAAAGTTTCCACCTAGAAGAACAAAATTTGGTGAGCCAAGTGGGATATGTGTACTTGTCATTACCACCACGTATCATCAAGATTGGGTTAAAAAATATTTGCTGGTATTTCGGAAACTCGTAATTTATTGGAAGCTTGGAAACCCCTTTTAATGAAAGTGCTTTTCCACTGTCTGTGCCTAGGGCTACTTAAAGTGGAAACAAACCATGGAGACAAAACTGAGAACTCTTTTATTTTGTCAAGTTTCAAAGAGCTACTACAAACCATGTTGGATTTAGAGTTCCAAATTCATCTATCTATATACGAGAGAACAGAGGGAAACCTAAAAATAAAAACCGCTACTGTAAAGGAACGCTTCAACCTAGAAGAACAAAATTTGGTGAGTCAAGTGGGATTTGTGTACTGATCATTACCACCAAGTATCATCAAGATTGGGTGAAAAAATATTTGCTGGTATTTCGGAAACTCGTAATTTCTTGGAAGCTTGGCCATCCCTTTCCATGAAAGTGCTTTTCCACAGCCTCTGCTTAAGGCTACTTGAAGAGGAAACAAACCATAGAGACAAAACTGAGAACTACTTTTTTTTGTCAAGTTTCAAGGAGCTACTACAAACCATGTTGCATTTAGAGTCCCAAATTCATCTATCAATATAGGAGAGAACAGAGGGAAACCTAAATATAAAAAAGAATACTGTAGATGAACGCTTCAACCTAGAAGAACGACATTTGGTGAGCCAAGTGGGATTTGTGTACTTGTCATTAGCACCACGTATCATCAAGATTGGGTCAAAAAATATTTGCTGGTATTTCGGAAACTCGTTATTTCTTGGAATCTTGGCAACCTCTTTCAATGAAAGTGCTTTTCCACAGTCTCTTCTTTGGGCTCCTTGAAGAGTAAACAAATTATAGAGAACAAACTGAGAAATCCTTTATTTTGTCAAGTTTCAAAGAGCTACTACAAACCATGTTGGATTTTGAGTTCCAAATTCAACTATCTACATAGGAGAAAACAGAGTGAAACATAAGAATAAAAACTGCTACTGTAGAAGAACGCTTCAACCTAGAGGAAGAAAATTTGGTTAGCCAAGTGGGATTTGTGTACTGATCATTACCACCAAGTATCATCAAGATTGTGTGAAAAAATATTTGCTGGTATTTCGGAAACTCGTTATTTCTTAGAAGCTTGGCAAACCCTCTCAATGAAAGTGGTTTTCCACTGTCTGTGCCTAGGGCTACTTGAAGAGGAAACAAACCATAGAGACAAAACTGAGAACTCCTTTATTGTGTCAAGTTTCAAAGAGCTACTAGAAACCATGTTGGATTTAGAGTTCCAAATTCATCTATCTATATACGAGAGAACAGAGTGAAACCTAAAAATAAAAACTGCTATTGTAAACGAACGCTTCAACATAGAAGAACAAAATTTGTTGAGCCAAGTGGGATTTGTGTACTTGTCATTACCACCATGTATCATCAAGATTGGGTGAAAAAATATTTGCTGGTATTTCGGAAACTCGTTATTTCTAGAAGCTTGGCAACCCCTCTCAATTAAAGTGCTTTTCCACAGTCTGTGCCTAGGGCTACTTGAAGGGGAATCCAACCATAAAGACAAAACTGAGAAGTCCTTTAGTTTGTCAAGTTTCAAAAAGCTACTACAAACCATGTTGGATTTAGAGTACCAAATTAATCTATATATATAGAAGAGAACAGAGGAAAACCTAAAAATAAAAACTGCTACAGTAAATGAACGCTTCAACCTAGAAGAACAAAATTTGGTGAGCCAAGTGGGATTTGTGTACCGATCATTACCACCACGTATCAACAAGATTGGGTGAAAAAATATTTGCTGGTATTTCGGAAACTCGTAATTTCTTGGAAGCTTGGCAACCCCTTTCAATGAAAGTGCTTTTCCACAGTCTCTGCTTAGGGCTACTTGAAGAGGAAACAAATCATAGAGACAAAACTGAAAACTACTTTATTTTTTTGTCAAGCTTCAAAGAGCTACTACAAACCATGTTGGATTTAGAGTTCCAAAGTCATCTATCTATATAGGAGAGAACAGAGGGAAAACTAAAAATAAAAACTGCTACTGTAAACGAAGGCTTCAACCTAGAAGAACAAAATTGGTGAGCCAAGTGGGATATGTGTGCTTGTCATTACCACCACGTATCATCCAGATTGGGTGAAAAAATATTTGCTGGTATTTCGGAAACTCATAATTTCTTGGTAGCTTGGCAACCCCTGTCAATGAAAGTGATTTTCTACAGTCTTTGATTAGGGCTACTTGAAGAAAAAACAAACCATAGAGACAAAACTGAGAAGTACTTTTTTTTGTCAGGTTTCAAAGAGCTACTACAAACCATGTTGGATTTAGAGTTCCAAATTCATCTATCTACATAGAAGAGAACAGAGTGAAACCTAAATATAAAAACTGATACTGTAGATGAACGCTTCAACCTAGAAGAACAAAATTTGGTGAGCCAAGTGGGATTTGTGTACCGATCATTACCACCAAGTATCATCAAGATTGGGTGAAAAAATATTTGCTGGTGTTTCAGAAACTCGTTATTTCTTGGAAGCTTGGCCATCCCTTTCCATGAAAGTGCTTTTCCACAGCCTCTGCTTAAGGCTACTTGAAGAGGAACAAACCATAGAGACAAAACTGAGAACTACTTTTTTTTGTCAAGTTTCAAAGAGCGACTACAAACCATGTTTTATTTAGACTTCCAAATTAATCTATATATATAGGAGAGAACAGAGGAAAACCTGAATATAAAAACGACTACTGTAGACGAACGCTTCAACCTAGAAGAACAAAATTTGGTGAGCCAAGTGGGATTTGTGTACTGATCATTACGACCAAGTATCATCAAGATTTTGTGAAAAAATATTTGCTGGTATTTCAGAAACTCGTTATTTCTTAGAAGCTTCGCCACCCCTCAAAATGATAGTGCTTTTCCACAGTCTGTGCCGAGGGATACTTGAAGAGGAAACAAACCATAGAGACAAAACTGAGAACTCCTTTATTTTGTCAGGTTTCAAAGAGCTCCTACAAACCATGTTGGATTTAGAGTTCCAAATTGATCTATATATATAGGAGAGAACAGAGTGAAACCTAAAAATAAAAACTGCTACTTGAAACGAACGCTTCAACCTAGAAGAAGAAAATTTGGTGAGCCATGAGGGATTTGTGTACTTGTCATTACCACCACGTATCATCAAGATTGGGTGAAAAAATATTTGCTGGTATTTCGGAAACTCGTAATTTCTTGGAAGCTTGGCAACCCCTTTCAATGAAAGTGCTTTTCCACAGTCTCTGCTTAGGGCTACTTGAAGAGGAAACAAATCATAGAGACAAAACTGAGAACTACTTTTTTTTGTCAAGTTTCAAAGAGATACTACAAACCATGTTGGATTTAGAGTTACAAATTAATCTATCTATATAGGAGAGAACAGAGGAAAACCTAAATATAAAAACGACTACTGTAGCCGAACGCTTCAACCTAGAAGAACAAAATTTGGTGAGCCAAATTGGAGTTGTGTACTTGTCATTACCACCACGTATCATCAAGATTGGGTAAAAAAATATTTTCTGGTATTTCGGAAACTCTTTATTTCTTAGAAGCTTTGCAACCTCTCTCAATGAAAGTGCTTTTCCACAGTCTGTGCCTAGGGCTACTTGAAGAGGAAACAAACCATAGCGACAAAACTGAGAACTCCTTTATTTTGTCAAGTTTCAAAGAGCTACTACAAACCATGTTGGATTCAGAGTTCCAAATTCATCTATCTATATAGGAGAGAAGAGAGGGAAACCTGAAAATATAAACTGCTTCTGGAAACGAACGCTTCAACCTAGAAGAACAAAATTTGGTGAGCCAAGTGGGATTTGTGTACTGATCATTACCACCAAGTATCATCAAGATTGGTTGAAAAAATATTTGCTGGTATTTCGGAAACTCGTTATTTCTTGGAAGCTTGGCAACCCCTCTCAATGAAAGTGATTTTCCACAGTCTGTGCCTAGGGCTACTTGAAGAGGAAACAAACCATAGAGACAAAACTGAGAACTCCTTTATTTTGTCAAGTTTCAAAGAGCTACTACAAACCATGTTGGATTTAGAGTTCCAAATTCATCTATCTATATAGGAGAGAACAGAGGAAAACCTAAAAATAAAAACTGCTACAGTAAATGAACGCTTCAACCTACAAGAAAAAAATTTGGTGAGCCAAGTGGGATTTGTTTACCGATCATTACCACCACGTATCAACAAGATTGGGTGAAAAAATATTTGCTGGTATTTCGGAAACTCGTAATTTCTTGGAAGCTTGGCAACCCCTTTCAATGAAAGTGCTTTTCCACAGTCTCTGCTTAGGGCTACTAGAAGAGGAATCAAATCATAAAGACAAAACTGAAAACTAGTTTTTTTTTTTTTCAAGTTTCAAAGAGCTACTACAAACCTTGGTTGATTTAGAGTTCCAAAGTCATCTATCTATATAGGAGAGAACAGAGGGTAACCTAAAAATAAAAACTGCTACTCTAAACGAACGCTTCAACCTAGAAGAACAAAGTTTGGTGAGCCAAGTGCGATTTGTGCACTTGTCATTACCACCAAGTATCATCAAGATTGGGTGAAAAAATATTTGCTGGTATTTAGGAAACTCGTTATTTCTTAGAAGTTTGGCAACCCCACTCAATGAAATTGATTTTCCACAGTCTGTGCCTAGGGCTACTTGAAGAGGAAACAAACCATAGAGACAAAACTGAGAACTCCTTTATTTTGTCAAGTTTCAAAGAGCTACTAGAAACCATGTTTTATTTAGAGTTCCAAATTCATCTATCTATATAGGAGAGAACATAGTGAAACCTAAAAATAAAAACTCATATTGTAAACGAACACTTCAACCTAGAAGAACAAAATATGTTGAGCCAAGTAAAATTTGTGTACTTGTCATTACCCCCACAAATCATCAAGATTGGGTGAAAAAATATTTGCTGGTTTTTCGGAAACTCGTTATTTCTTAGAACCTTGGCAACAGCTCTCAATGAAAGTGCTTTTCCAAAGTCTGTGCCTAGGGCTACTTGAAGGGGAAACAAACCATAGAGACAAAACTGAGAACTCCTTTATTTTGTCAAGTTTCAAAGATCTACTACAAACCATGTTGGATTTAGAGTTCCAAATTCATCTATCTATATAGGAGAGAACAGAGGAAAACCTAAAAATAAAAACTGCTACAGTAAATGAACGCTTCAACCTAGAAGAACAAAATTTGGTGAGCCAAGTGGGATTTGTGTACCGATCATTACCACCACGTATCAACAAGATTGGGTGAAAAAATATTTGCTGGTATTTCGGAAACTCGTAATTTCTTGGAAGCTTGGCAACCCCTTTCAATGAAAGTGCTTTTCCACAGTCTCTGCTTAGGGATACTTGAATAGGAAACAAATCATAAAGACAAAACTGAGAACTAGTTTTTTTTTTTTCAAGTTTCAAAGAGCTACTACAAACCATGGTTGATTTAGAGTTCCAAAGTCATCTATCTATATAGGAGAGAACACAGGGAAACCTAAAAATAAAAACTGCTACTGTCAACGAACGCTTCAACCTAGAAGAACTAAATTTGGTGACCCAAGTGTGATTTGTGTACTTATCATTAAAACCAAGTATCATCAAGATTTGGTTAAAAAATATATGCTGGTATTTCGGAAACTCGTAATTTCTTGGAAATTTGGCAACCCATTTCAATGAAAGTGCTTTTCCAAAGTCTCTGCTTTGGGCTACTTGAAGAGGACACAAATTATAGAGACAAAGCTGAGAACTCTTTTATTTTGTCAAGTTTCAAAGAGCTACTACAAACCTTGTTGGATTTAGAGTTCCAAATTCATCTATCTAAATAGGAATTAACAGAGTGAAACCTAAACATAAAAACTGTTACTGTAGACGAACACTTCAACCTAGAAGAACAAACATTGGTGAGCCAAGTGGGATTTGTGTACTGATCATTACCACCAATTATCATCAAGATTGGGTGAAATAATATTTGCTGGTATTTGAGAAACTCGTTATTTCTTAGAAGCTTGTCAACACCTCTCAATGAAAGTGCTTTTCCACAGTCTCTGCCCAGGGCTACCTGAAGAGGAAACAAACCATAGATACAAAACTGAGAACTCCTTTATTTTGTCAAGTTTCAATGAGCTACTAGAAACCATGTTGGATTTAGAGTTCCAAATTCATCTATCTATATAGAAGAGAACAGAGTGAAACCTAAAAATAAAAACTGCTACTTGAAACGAACGCTTCAACCTAGAAGAACAAAATTTGGTGAGCCATGTGGGATTTGTGTACTTGTCATTACCATCACGTATCATCAAGACTGGGTGATAAAATATTTGCTGGTATTTCGGAAACTCATTATTTCTTGGAAGCTTGGCAACCTCTTTCAATGAAAGTGCTTATCCACAGTCTTTCTTAGGGCTCCTTGAAGAGTAAACAAATTATAGAGAACAAACTGAGAACTCCTTTATTTTGTCAAGTTTCAAAGAGCTACAACAAACTATGTTGGATTTTGAGTTCGAAATTCATCTATCTACATAGGAGAGAACAGAGTGAAACCTAAGAATAAAAACTGCTACTGTAGACGAACGCGTTAACCTAGAGGAAAAAAATTTGGTTAGCCAAGTGGGACTTGTGTACTGATCATTACCACCAAGTATCATCAAGATTGGGTGAAAAAATATTTGCTGTTATTTCGGAACCTCGTTATTTCTTACAAGCTTGGCAAACCCTCTCAATGAAAGTACTTTTCCACAGTCTGTGCCTAGGGGTACTTGAAGAGGAAAAAAACCATAGAGACAAAACTGAGAACTCCTTTATTGTGTCAAGTTTCAAAGAGCTACTAGAAATCATGTTGGATTTAGAGTTCCAAATTCATCTATCTATATAGGAGAGAACAGAGTGAATCCTAAAAATAAAAACTGCTATTGTAAACGAACGCTTCAACATAGAAGAACAAAATTTGGTGAGCCAAGTGGGATTTGTGTACTTGTCATTACCACCAAGTATCATCAAGATTGGGTGAAAAAATATTTGCTGGTATTTCGGAAACTCGTTATTTCGTAGAAGCTTGGCAACCCCTCTCAATGTAAGTGATTTTCCACAGTCTGTGCCTAGGTCTACTTGAAGAGGAAACAAACCATAGAGACAAAACTGAGAACTCCTTTATTGTGTCAAGTTTCAAAGAGCTACTAGAAACCATGTTGGATTTAGAGTTCCAAATTCATCTATCTATATAGGAGGAACAGAGTGAAACCTAAAAATAAAAACTGCTATTGAAAACGAACGCTTCAAACTAGAAGAACAAAATTTCTTGAGCCAAGTAGGATTTGTGTACTTGTCATTACCACCACGTATCATAAAGATTGGGTGAAAAAATATTTGCTGGTATTTCAGAAACTCGTTATTTCTTAGAAGCTTGGTAACCCCTCTCAATGAAAGTGCTTTTCCACAGTCTGATCCTAGGGCTACTTGAATGGGAAACAAACCAAAAAGACAAAACTGAGAACTCCTTTATTTTGTCAAGTTTCAAAAAGCTACAACAAACCATGTTGGATTTAGAGTTCCAAATTCATCTGTCTATATAGGAGAGAACAGAGGAAAACCTAAAAATAAAAACTGCTGCAGTAAATGAACGCTTCAACCTAGAGGAACAATATTTGGTGAGCCAAGTGGGATTTGCGTCCTTGTCATTACCACCACGTATCATCAAGATTGGGTGAAAAAATATTTGCTGGTATTTCGGAAACTCATAATTTCTTGGAAGCTTGGCAACCCCTGTCAATGAAAGTGCTTTTCCACAGTCTCTTCCAGGGCTACTTGAAGAGGAAAGAAATTATAGAGACAAAACTGGGAACTCCTTTATTTTGTCAAGTTTCAATAAGCTACTACATACCATGTTGGATTTAGAGTTCCAAATTCATCTATCTACATAGGAGAGAACAGAGTGAAACCTAAACATAAAAACTGCTATTGTAGACGAACGCTTCAACCTAGAAGAACAAAATTTGGTGAGCCAAGTGGGATTAGTGTACTTATTATTACAACCAAGTATCATCAAGATTGGGTGAAAAAATATTTGCTGGTTTTTAGGAAACTCGTTATTTTTTAGAATCTTGGGAACCCCTCTCAATGAAAGTGCGTTTCCACAGTCTGTGCCTAGGGCTACTTGAAGGAGAAACAAACCATAGAGACAAAACTGAGACCTCCTTTATTTTGTCAAGTTTCAAAGAGCTACTAGAAACCATGTTGAATTTAGAGTTCCAAATTCATCTATCTACATAGGAGAGAACATTGTGAAACCTAAAAATAAAACTGCTATTGTAAACGAACGCTTCAAACTAGAAGAACAATATTTGTTGAGCCAAGTAAAATTTGTGTACTTGTCATTACCACCACGTATCATCAAGATTTGGAGAAAAAATATTTGCTGGTTTTTAGGAAACTCGTTATTTCTTAGAAGCTTGACAACCCCTCTCAATGAAAGTGCGTTTCCACAGTCTGTGCCTAGGGCTACTTGAAGGGGCAACAAACCATAGAGACAAAACTGAGAACTCCTTTATTTTGTCAAGTTTCAAAGAGCTACTACAAACCATGTTGGATTTAGAGTTCCAAATTCATCTATCTATATAGGAGAGAACAGAGTAAAACCTAAAAATAAAAAAAATGCTACAGTAAATGAACGCTTCAACCTAGAAGAACAAAATTTGGTGAGCCAAGTGGGATTTGTGTACTTGTCATTAGCACCACGTATCATCCAGATTGGGTTAAAAAATATTTGCTGGTATTTCGGAAACTCGTAATATCTTGGAAGCTTGGCAAACCCTGTCAATGAAAGTGCTTTTCCACAGTCTCTGCTTAGGGCTACTTGAAGGGGAAACAAATCATAGAGATAAAACTGAGAACTCCTTTATTTTGTCAAGTTTCAAAGAGCTACTACAAACCAGGTTGGATTTAGAGTTCCAAATTCATCTATCCATATAGGAGAGAACATAGTGAAACCTAAAAATAAAAACTGCTATTGTAAACGAACGCTTCAACCAAGAAGTACAAAATTTGTTGAGCCAAGTAAAATTTGTGTACTTGTCATTACCACCACGTATAATCAAGATTGGGTGTAAAAATATTTGCTTGTTTTTCTGAAACTCCTTATTTCTTAGAAGCTTGGCAACACCTCTGAATGAAAGTGCTTTTCCACAGTCTGTGCCTAGGGCTACTTGAAGGGGAAACAAACCATAGAGACAAAACTGAGAACTTTTTTATTTTGTCAAGTTTCAAAGAGCTACTACTAACCATGTTGGATTTAGAGTTCCAAATTCATCTATCTATATAGGAGAGAACAGAGTGAAATCTAAGAACAAAAACTGCTACTGTAAACGAACGCTTCAACCTAGAAAAACACAATTTGGTGATAAAAGTGGGATTTTTGTTCTGATCATTATCACCAAGTATCATCAAGATTGGGTGAAAAAATATTTGGTGGGATTTCGGAAACTCGTAATTTCTTGGAAGCTTGGCAAACCCTTTCAATGAAAGTGCTTTTCCACAGTCTCTGCTTATGGCTACTAGAAGATAAAACAAACCATAGAGACAAAACTGAGAACTAGTTTTTTTTTCAAGTTTCAAATAGCTACTACAAACCATGGTTGATTTAGAGTTCCAAAGTCATCTATCTATATAGAAGAGAACAGAGGGAAACCTAAAAATAAAAACTGCTACTGTAAACGAACGCTTCAACCTAGAAGAACAAAATTTGTTGAGCCAAGTGGGTTTTGTTTACTTGTCATTACCACAATGTATCATCCAGATTGGGTTAAAAAATATTTGCTGCTATTTCGGAAACTCGTAATTTCTTGGAAGCTTGGCAAACCCTGTCAATGAAAGTGCATTTCCACAGTCTCTGCTTAGGGCTACTTGAAGGGGAAACAAACCATAGAGACAAAACTGAGAACTCCTTTATTTTGTTTAGTTTCAAAGAGCTACTACAAACCATGTTGGATTTAGACTTCCAAATTCATCTATCTATATAGGAGAGAACAGAGGGAAACCTAAAAATAAAAACTGCTAATGTAGATGAACGCTTAAACATAGAAGAACAGAATTTGGTGAGGGAAGTGGGATTTCTGTCCTGATCATTACCACCAAGTATCATCAGGATTGGGTGAAAAAATATCTGCTGGTATTTCGGAAACTCCTTATTTCTTAGAAGCTTGGCAACCCCTCTCAATGAAAGTGCTTTTCCACAGTCTGTGCCTAGGGCTACTTGAAGAGGAAATAAATCATAGAGACAAAACTGAGAACTACTTTATTTTGTCAAGTTTCAAAGAGCTACTACAAACCATGTTGGATTAAGAGTTCCAAATTATTCTATCTGTATAGGAGAGAACAGAGTGAAACCTAAATATAAAAACTGCTACTGAAGACGAACGCTTCAAACTAGAAGAAGAAAATTTGGTGAGAGAAGTGGGGTTTGAGTACTTGTCATTACCAAGACGTATCATCCATTTCGGGTGAAAAAATATTTGCCGGTATTTCGGAAACGCGTAATTTCTTGGAAGCTTGGCAACCCCTTTCAATGAAAGTGGTTTTCCACAGTTATTGCTTAGGGCTACTTGAAGAGGAAACGAATTATAGAGACAAAACTGAGAACTCCTTTATTTGGTCAAGTTTCCAAGAGCTACTACAAACGACGTTGGATTTAGAGTTCCAAATTCATCTATCTATATAAGAGAGAACAGAGTGAAACCTACATATAAAATCTGCTACTGTACACGAACGCTTCAACATAGAAGAATACAATTTGGTGAGCCAAGTGGTTTTTGTGTACTGATCATTACCACCATGTATCATCAAGGTTGTGTGAAAAAATATTTGCTGGTATTTCGGAAACTCATTATTTCTTAGAAGCTTGGAAACCCCTCTCAATTTAAGTGTTTTCCATAGTCTCTGCTTAGGTCTACTTGAAGAGGAAAAAAACCATAGAGACAAAATTGAGAACTACTTTATTTTGTAAAGTTTCAAAGAGATACTACAAACCATGTTGGATTTACTGTTCCAAATTCATCTATCTACATAGGAGAGAACACAGGGAAACCTAAATATAAAAACTGCTACTGTAGACGAACGCTTCAACATAGAAGAACAAAATTTGGTGAGCCAGGTGGGATTTGTGTACTGATCATTACCACCAAGTATCATTAAGATTGGGTGAAAAAATATTTGCTGGTATTTCGGAAACTTGTTATTTCTTAGGAGCTTGGCAACCCCTCTCAATAAAAGTGCTTTTCCACAGTGTGTGTGTAGGGCTATTTGAAGAGGAAACAAACCATAGAGACAAAACTGAGATCTCCTTAATTTTGCCAAGTTTCAAAGAGCTACTACAAACCATGTTGGATTTAGAGTTCCAAATTCATCTATCTATATAGGAGAGAACAGAGGGAAACCTAAAAATATAAACTGCTACAGTAAACGAACTCTTCAAATTAGAAGAAAAAATTTGGTGAGTCAAGTGAGATTTGTGTACCAATCATTACCACCAAGTATCATCAAGATTGTGTGAAAAAATATTTGCTAGTATTTCGGAAACTCGTTATTTCTTGGAAGCTTGGCAACACCTTTAAATGAGAGTGCTTTTCCACAGTCTCTTCTTATGGCTACTTGAAGAGGAAAAAAACCATAGAGCCAAAACTGAGAACTACTTTTTTTGTCAAGTTTCAAAGAGCTACTACAAACCATGTTGGATTTAGAGTTCCAAATTCATCTATCTATATAGGAGAGAACAGAGTGAAATCTAAGAACAAAAACTGCTACTGAAAAGGAACGCTTCAACCTAGAAAAACACAATTTGGTGATACAAGTGGGATTTTTGTTCTGATCATTATCACCAAGTATCATCAAGATTGGGTGAAAAAATATTTGGTGGGATTTCGGAAACTCGTAATTTCTTGGAAGCTTGGCAAACCCTTTCAATGAAAGTGCTTTTCCACAGTCTCTGCTTATGGCTACTAGAAGAGAAAAAAAACCATAGAGACAAAACTGAGAACTACTATTTTTGTCAAGATTCAAAGAGCTACTACAAACCATGTTGGATTTAGAGTTCCAAATTCATCTATCTATATAGGAGAGAACAGAGTGAAACCAAAAATAAAAACTGCAACTGTAAACGAATGCTTCAACCTAGATAAACAAAATTTGTTGAGCCAAGAGGGATTTGTGTACTTCTCATTTCCAACACGTTTCATCAAGATTGGGTGAAAAAATATTTGCTGGAATTTCGGAAACTCGTAATTTCTTGGAAGCTTGGCAAGCTTTTTCAATGAAAGTGCTTTTACACAGTCTCTGCCTAGGGCTACTTGAAGAGGAAACAAGTCATAGAGACAAAACTGAGAACTCCTTCATTTTGTAAAGTTTCAAACAGCTACTACAAACCATTTTGGATTTAGAGTTCCAAATTCATCTATCTATATGGAAGAGAACAGAGTGAAACCTACAAATAAAAACTGCTATTGTAAACGAACGCTTCAACCTAGAAGAACACAATTTGGTGAGCCAAGTGGTATTTGTGTACTGATCATTACCACCAGGATCATCAAGATTGGGTGAAAAAATATTTGCTGGTATTTTGGAAACTCGTTATTTCTTAGAAGCTTGGCAACAATTCCCAATGAAAGTGCTTTTCCACAGTCTGTGCCTAGTGCTACTTGAAGAGGAAACAAACCATACAGACAAAACTGAGAACTCCTTTATTTTGTCAAGTATCAGAGAGATACTACAAACCATGTTGATTTTAGAGTTCCAAATTCATCTATCTATATAGGAGAGGACAGAGTGAAACCTAAAAATAAAAACTGCTACTGTAAACGAACGCTTCAACCTAGAAGAACAAAATTTGGTGAGCCAAGTGGGATTTGTGTACTTGTCATTACCACCAAGTATCATCAAGATTGGGTGAAAAAATATTTGCTGGTATTTCGGAAACTCGTAATTTCTTAGAAGCTTGGCAACCCCTTTCAATGAAAGTGCTTTTCCACAGTCTGTGCCTAGGGCTACTTTAGGAGGAAACAAATCAAAGAGACAAAACTGAGAACTCCTTTATTTTGTCAAGTTTCAAAGAGCTACTACAAACCATGTTGGATTTAGAGTTCCATATTCATCTATCTATATAAGAGAGAACAGAGTGAAACCTAAATATAAAAACTGCTACTGTAGACGAACGCTTCAACGTAAAAGAACAGAATTTGGTGAGCCAAGTGGGATTTGTGTACTTGTCACTACCACCAAGTATCATCAAGATTGGGTGAAAAAATATTTGCTGGAATTTCGGACACTCCTTATTTCTTGGAAGCTTTGCAACCCCTTTTCAATGAAAGTGCTTTTCCATAGTCTCTGCTTAGGGCTACTTGAAGAGGAAAAAATCAAAGAGACAGAACTGAGAACTCCTTTATTTTGTCAAGTTTCAAAGAGCTACTACAAACCATGTTGGATTTAGACTTCCAAATTCATCTACCTATGTAGGAGAGAACAGAGGGAGACCTAAAAATATAAACTGCTACTGTAAACGAACGCTTCAACGTAGAAGAACAAAATTTGGTGAGCCAAGTGGGACTTTTGAACTTGTCATTACCACCCAGTATCATCAAGATTGGGTGAAAAAATATTTGCTGGTATTTCGGAAACTCGTAATTTCTTGGAAGCTTGGCAAGCTTTTTCAATGAAAGTGCTTTTACACAGTCTCTGCCTAGGGCTACTTGAAGAGGAAACAAGCCATAGAGACAAAACTGAGAACTCCTTTATTTTGTCAAGTTTCAAAGAGCTACTACAAACCATGTTGGATTTAGAGTTCCAAATTCATCTATCTATATAGCAGAGAATAGATTGAAACCTAAAAATAAAAACTGCTACTGTAAACGAACGCTTCAACCTAGAAGAACACAATTTGGTGAGCCAAGTGGTATTTGTGTACTTGTCATTACCACCAAGTATCATCAAGATTGGGTGAAAAAATATTTGCTGGTATTTCGGAAACTCGTTATTTCTTATAAGTCTGGCAACCAACTCAATGAAAGTGCTTTTCCACAGTCTTTGCCTAGTGCTACTTGAAGAGGAAACAATGAATAACGACAAAACTTAGAACTCCTTCATTTTGTAAAGTTTCAAACAGCTACTACAAACCATTTTGGATTTAGAGTTTCAAATTCTTCTATCTATATGGAAGAGAACAGAGTGAAACCTACAAAAAAAACTGCTATTATAAACGAACGCTTCAACCTAGAAGAACACAATTTGGTGAGCCAAGTGGTATTTGTGTACTGATCATTACCACCAGATCATCAAGATTGGGTGAAAAAATATGTGCTGGTATTTCGGAAACTCTTAATTTCTTAGAAGCTTGGCAACCCCTTTCAATGAAAGTGCTTTTCCACAGTCTGTGCCTAGGGCTACTTTAAGAGGAAACAAATCAAAGAGACAAAACTGAGAACTCCTTTATTTTGTCAGGTTTCAAATAGCTACTACAAACCATGTTGGATTTAGACTTCCAAATTCATCTACCTATGTAGGAGAGAACAGAGGGAGACCTAAAAATATAAACTGCTACTGTAAATGAACGCTTCAACGTAGAAGAACAAAATTTGGTGAGCCAAGTGGGACTTTTGTACTTGTCATTACCACCAAGTATCATCAAGATTGGGTGAAAAAATATTTGCTGGTATTTCGGAAACTAGTAATTTCTTGGAAGCTTGGCAAGCTTTTTCAATGAAAGTGCTTTTAACACAGTCTCTTCCTAGGGCTACTTGAAGAGGAAACAAGCCATAGAGACAAAACTGAGAACTCCTTTATTTTGTCAAGTTTCAAAGAGCTACTACAAACCATGTTGGATTTAGAGTTCCAAATTCATCTATCTATATAGGAGAGAATAGATTGAAACCTAAAAATAAAAACTGCTACTGTAAACGAACGCTTCAACGTAGAAGAACATAATTTTGGTGAGCCAAGTGGGACTTTTGTACTTGTCATTACCACCAAGTATCATCAAGATTGGGTGAAAAAATATTTGCTGGTATTTCGGAAACTCGTAATTTCTTGGAAGCTTGGCAAGCCCTTTCAATGAAAGTGCTTTTACACAGTGTCTGCCTAGGGCTACTTGAAGAGGAAACAAGCCATAGAGACAAAACTGAGAACTCCTTTATTTTTGTCAAGTTTCAAAGAGCTACTACAAACCATGTTGGATTTAGAGTTCCAAATTCATCTATCTATATGGAAGAGAACAGAGTGAAACCTAAAAATATAAACTGCTACTGTAAACGAAAGCTTCACTCTAGAAGAACACAATTTAGTGAGCCAAGTGGCATTTGTGTACAGATCATTACCACCACGTATCATGAAGATTGGGTGAAAAAATATTTGCTGGTATTTCAGAAACTCGTTAATTCTTAACAGCTTGGCAACGCCTCTCATTGAATGTCCTTTTCCTCAGTCTGTGCCTAGGGCTATTTGAAGAGGAAACAAACCATAGAGACAAAACTGAGAACTTTTTTATTTTGTCAAGTTTCAAAGAGATACTACAAACCATGTTGGATTTAGAGTTCCAAATTCATCTATCTATATAGGAGAGAACAGAGGGAAACGTAAAAATAAAAACTGCTACTGTAAATGAACGCTTCAACCTAGAAGAGCAATATTTGGTGAGCCAAGTGGCATTTGTGTACTTGTCATTAACACCAAGTATCATCAAGATTCGGTGAAAAAATATTTGCTGGTATTTCGGCAACCCGTAATTTCTTGGGAGCTTGGCAAACCCTTTCAATGAAAGTGCTTTTCCACAGTCTCTGCTGAGGGCTACTTGAAGAGGAAACAAATCATAGAGACAAAACTGAGAACTCCTTTATTTTGTCAAGTTTCAAAGAGCTATTACAAACCATGTTGGATTTAGATTTCCAAATTCATCTATCTATATAGGAGAGAATAGATTGAAACCTAAAAATAAAAACTGCTACTGTAAACGAACCCTTCAACCTAGAAGAACACAATTTGGTGAGCCAAGTGGGATTTGTGTACTTGTCTTTACCACCAAGTATCATCAAGATTGGGTGAAAAAATATTTGCTGGTATTTCCTAAACTCGTTATTTCTTAGAAGCCTGGCAACCAATCTCAATGAAAGTGCTTTTCCACAGTCTGTGCCTAGTGCTACTTGAAGAGGAAACAATGAATAAAGACAAAACTGAGAACTCCTTCATTTTGTAAAGTTTCAAACAGCTACTACAAACCATTTTGGATTTAGAGTTCCAAATTCATCTATCTATATAAAAGAGAACAGAGTGAAACCTACAAATAAAAACTGCTATTGTAAACGAACGCTTCAACCTAGAAGAACACAATTTGGTGAGCCAAGTGGTATTTGTGTACTGATCATTACCACCAGGATCATCAAGATTGGGTGAAAAAATATTTGCTGGTATTTTGTAAACTCGTTATTTCTTAGAAGCTTGGCAACAACTCCCAATGAAAGCACTTTTCCACAGTCTGTGCCTAGTGCTACTTGAAGAGGAAACAAACCATACAGACAAAACTGAGAACTCCTTTATTTTGTCAAGTATCAGAGAGATACTACAAACCATGTTGATTTTAGAGTTCCAAATTCATCTATCTATATAGGAGAGAACAGAGTGAAACCTAAAAATAAAAACTGCTACTGTAAACGAACGCTTCAACCTAGAAGAACAAAATTTGGTGAGCCAAGTGGGATTTGTGTACTTGTCATTACCACCAAGTATCATCAAGATTGGGTGAAAAAATATTTGCTGGTATTTTGGAAACTCGTAATTTCTTAGAAGCTTGGCAACCCCTTTCAATGAAAGTGCTTTTCCACAGTCTGTGCCTAGGGCTACTTTAAGAGGAAACAAATCAAAGAGACAAAACTGAGAACTCCTTTATTTTGTCAAGTTTCAAAGAGCTACTACAAACCATGTTGGATTTAGACTTCCAAATTCATCTCCTATGTAGGAGAGAACAGAGGGAGACCTAAAAATATAAACTGCTACTGTAAATGAACGCTTCAACGTAGAAGAACAAAATTTGGTGAGCCAAGTGGGACTCTTGTACTTGTCATTACCACCAAGTATCATCAAGATTGGGTGAAAAAATATTTGCTGGAATTTCGGACACTCCTTATTGCTTAGAAGCTTTGCAACCCCTTTTCAATGAAAGTGCTTTTCCATAGTCTCTGCTTAGGGCTACTTGAAGAGGAAAAAATCAAAGAGACAGAACTGAGAACTCCTTTATTTTGTCAAGTTTCAAAGAGCTACTACAAACCATGTTGGATTTAGACTTCCAAATTCATCTACCTATGTAGGAGAGAACAGAGGGAGACCTAAAAATATAAACTGCTACTGTAAACGAACGCTTCAACGTAGAAGAACAAAATTTGGTGAGCCAAGTGGGACTTTTGTACTTGTCATTACCACCAAGTATCATCAAGATTGGGTGAAAAAATATTTGCTGGTATTTCGGAAACTCGTAATTTCTTGGAACCTTGGCAAGCCCTTTCAATGAAAGTGCTTTTACACAGTCTCTGCCTAGGGCTACTTGAAGAGGAAACAAGCCATAGAGACAAAACTGAGAACTCCTTTATTTTGTCAAGTTTCAAAGAGCTACTACAAACCATGTTGGATTTAGAGTTCCAAACTCATCTATCTATATGGAAGAGAACAGAGTGAAACCTAAAAATATAAACTGCTACTGTAAACGAAAGCTTCACTCTAGAAGAACACAATTTAGTGAGCCAAGTGGCATTTGTGTACAGATCATTACCACCACGTATCATGAAGATTGGGTGAAAAAATATTTGCTGGTATTTCAGAAACTCGTTAATTCTTAACAGCTTGGCAACGCCTCTCATTGAATGTGCTTTTCCTGAGTCTGTGCCTAGGGCTATTTGAAGAGGAAACAAACCATAGAGACAAAACTGAGAACTTTTTTATATTGTCAAGTTTCAAAGAGCTACTACAAACCATGTTGGATTTAGAGTTCCAAATTCATCTACCTATGTAGGAGAGATCAGAGGGAGACCTAAAAATATAAACTGCTACTGTAAACGAACGCTTCAACGTAGAAGAACAAAATTTGGTGAGCCAAGTGGGACTTTTGTACTTGTCATTACCACCAAGTATCATCAAGATTGGGTGAAAAAATATTTGCTGGTATTTCGGAAACTCGTAATTTCTTGGAAGCTTGGCAAGCTTTTTCAATGAAAGTGCTTTTTCACAGTCTCTGCTGAGGGCTACTTGAAGAGGAAACAAGCCATAGAGACAAAACTGAGAACTCCTTTATTTTGTCAAGTTTCAAAGAGCTACTACAAACCATGTTGGATTTAGAGTTCCAAATGCATCTATCTATATAGGAGAGAATACATTGAAACCTAAAAATAAAAACTGCTACTGTAAACGAACGCTTCAACCTAGAAGAACACAATTTGGTGAGCCAAGTGGGATTTGTGTACTTGTCATTACCACCAAGTATCATCAAGATTGGGTGAAAAAATATTTGCTGGTATTTCGGAAACTCGTTATTTCTTAGAAGCCTGGCAACCAACTCAATGAAAGTGCTTTTCCACAGTCTGTGCCTAGTGCTACTTGAAGAGGAAACAATGAATAACGACAAAACTTAGAACTCCTTCATTTTGTAAAGTTTCAAACAGCTACTACAAACCATTTTGGATTTAGAGTTTCAAATTCATCTATCTATATGGAAGAGAACAGAGTGAAACCTACAAATAAAAACTGCTATTTTAAACGAACGCTTCAACCTAGAAGAACACAATTTGGTGAGCCAAGTGGTATTTGTGTACTGATCATTACCACCAGGATCATCAAGATTGGGTGAAAAAATATTTGCTGGCATTTTGGAAACTCGTTATTTCTTAGAAGCTTGGCAACAACTCCCAATGAAAGTGCTTTTCCACAGTCTGTGCCTAGTGCTACTTGAAGAGGAAACAAACCATACAGACAAAACTGAGAACTCCTTTATTTTGTCAAGTATCAGAGAGATACTACAAACCATGTTGATTTTAGAGTTCCAAATTCATCTATCTATATAGGAGAGAACAGAGTGAAACCTAAAAATAAAAACTGCTACTGTAAACGAACGCTTCAACCTAGAAGAACAAAATTTGGTGAGCCAAGTGGGATTTGTATACTTGTCATTACCACTAAGTATCATCAAGATTGGGTGAAAAAATATTTGCTGGTATTTCGGAAACTCGTAATTTCTTAGAAGCTTGGCAAACCCTTTCAATGAAAGTGGTTTTCCACAGTCTGTGCCTAGGGCTACTTTAAGAGGAAACAAATCAAAGAGACAAAACTGAGAACTCCTTTATTTTGTCTAGTTTCAAAGAGCTACTACAAACCATGTTGGATTTAGACTTCCAAATTCATCTCCTATGTAGGAGAGAACAGAGGGAGACCTAAAAATATAAACTGCTACTGTAAATGAACGCTTCAACGTAGAAGAACAAAATTTGGTGAGCCAAGTGGGACTCTTGTACTTGTCATTACCACCAAGTATCATCAAGATTGGGTGAAAAAATATTTGCTGGAATTTCGGACACTCCTTATTGCTTAGAAGCTTGGCAAGCTTTTTCAATGAAAGTGCTTTTCCATAGTCTCTGCTTAGGGCTACTTGAAGAGGAAAAAATCAAAGAGACAGAACTGAGAACTCCTTTATTTTGTCAAGTTTCGAAGAGCTACTACAAACCATGTTGGATTTAGACTTCCAAATTCATCTACCTATGTAGGAGAGAACAGAGGGAGACCTAAAAATATAAACTGCTACTGTAAACGAACGCTTCAACGTAGAAGAACAAAATTTGGTGAGCCAAGTGGGACTTTTGTACTTGTCATTACCACCAAGTATCATCAAGATTGGGTGAAAAAATATTTGCTGGTATTTCGGAAACTCGTAATTTCTTGGAAGCTTGGCAAGCCCTTTCAATGAAAGTGCTTTTACACAGTCTCTGCCTAGGGCTGCTTGAAGAGGAAACAAGCCATAGAGACAAAACTGAGAACTCCTTTATTTTGTCAAGTTTCAAAGAGCTACTACAAACCATGTTGGATTTAGAGTTCCAAATTCATCTATCTATATGGAAGAGAACAGAGTGAAACCTAAAAATATAAACTGCTACTGTAAACGAAAGCTTCACTCTAGAAGAACACAATTTAGTGAGCCAAGTGGCATTTGTGTACAGATCATTACCACCACGTATCATGAAGATTGGGTGAAAAAATATTTGCTGGTATTTCAGAAACTCGTTAATTCTTAACAGCTTGGCAACGCCTCTCATTGAATGTGCTTTTCCTGAGTCTGTGCCTAGGGCTATTTGAAGAGGAAACAAACCATAGAGACAAAACTGAGAACTTTTTTATATTGTCAAGTTTCAAAGAGCTACTACAAACCATGTTGGATTTAGAGTTCCAAATTCATCTATCTATATAGGAGAGAACAGAGGGAAACCTAAAATTAAAAACTGCTACTGTAAACGAACGCTTCAACCTAGAAGAGCAATATTTGGTGAGCCAAGTGGCATTTGTGTACTTGTCATTAACACCAAGTATCATCAAGTTTCGGTGAAAAAATATTTGCTGGTATTTCGGCAACCCGTAATTTCTTGGGAGCTTGGCAAACCCTTTCAATGAAAGTGCTTTTCCACAGTCTCTGCTGAGGGCTACTTGAAGAGGAAACAAATGATAGAGACAAAACTGAGAACTCCTTTATTTTGTCAAGTTTCAAAGAGCTATTACAAACCATGTTGGATTTAGAGTTCCAAATTCATCTATCTATATAGGAGAGAATAGATTGAAACCTAAAAATAAAAACTGCTACTGTAAACGAACGCTTCAACCTAGAAGAACACAATTTGGTGAGCCAAGTGGGATTTGTGTACTTGTCATTACCACCAAGTATCATCAAGATTGGGTGAAAAAATATTTGCTGGTATTTCGGAAACTCGTTATTTCTTAGAAGCCTGGCAACCAATCTCAATGAAAGTGCTTTTCCACAGTCTGTGCCTAGTGCTACTTGAAGAGGAAACAATGAATAAAGACAAAACTGAGAACTCCTTTATTTTGTCAAGTTTCAAAGAGCTACTACAAACCATGTTGGATTTAGACTTCCAAATTCATCTACCTATGTAGGAGAGAACAGAGGGAGACCTAAAAATATAAACTGCTACTGTAAACGAACGCTTCAACGTAGAAGAACAAAATTTGGTGAGCCAAGTGGGACTTTTGTACTTGTCATTACCACCAAGTATCATCAAGATTGGGTGAAAAAATATTTGCTGGTATTTCGGAAACTCGTAATTTCTTGGAAGCTTGGCAAGCTTTTTCAATGAAAGTGCTTTTACACAGTCTCTGCCGAGGGCTACTTGAAGAGGAAACCAGCCATAGAGACAAAACTGAGAACTCCTTTATTTTGTCAAGTTTCAAAGAGCTACTACAAACCATGTTGGATTTAGAGTTCCAAATTCATCTATCTATATAGGAGAGAATAGATTGAAACCTAAAAATAAAAACTGCTACTGTAAACGAACGCTTCAACCTAGAAGAACACAATTTGGTGAGCCAAGTGGGATTTGTGTACTTGTCATTACCACCAAGTATCATCAAGATTGGGTGAAAAAATATTTGCTGGTATTTCGGAAACTCGTTATTTCTTAGAAGCCTGGCAACCAACTCAATGAAAGTGCTTTTCGACAGTCTGTGCCTAGTGCTACTTGAAGAGGAAACAATGAATAACGACAAAACTTAGAACTCCTTCATTTTGTAAAGTTTCAAACAGCTACTACAAACCATTTTGGATTTAGAGTTTCAAATTCATCTATCTATATGGAAGAGAACAGAGTGAAACCTACAAATAAAAACTGCTATTGTAAACGAACGCTTCAACCTAGAAGAACACAATTTGGTGAGCCAAGTGGTATTTGTGTACTGATCATTACCACCAGGATCATCAAGATTGGGTGAAAAAATATTTGCTGGTATTTTGGAAACTCCTTATTTCTTAGAAGCTTGGCAACAACTCCCAAAGAAAGTGCTTTTCCACAGTCTGTGCCTAGTGCTACTTGAAGAGGAAACAGACCATACAGACAAAACTGAGAACTCCTTTATTTTGTCAAGTATCTGAGAGATACTACAAACCATGTTGATTTTAGAGTTCCAAATTCATCTATCTATATAGGAGAGAACAGAGTGAAACCTAAAAATAAAAACTGCTACTGTAAACGAACGCTTCAACCTAGAAGAACAAAATTTGGTGAGCCAAGTGGGATTTGTGTACTTGTCATTACCACCAAGTATCATCAAGATTGGGTGAAAAAATATTTGCTGGTATTTCGGAAACTCGTAATTTCTTAGAAGCTTGGCAACCCCTTTCAATGAAAGTGCTTTTCCACAGTCTGTGCCTAGGGCTACTTTAAGAGGAAACAAATCAAAGAGACAAAACTGAGAACTCCTTTATTTTGTCAAGTTTCAAAGAGCTACTACAAACCATGTTGGATTTAGACTTCCAAATTCATCTACCTATGTAGGAGAGAACAGAGGGAGACCGAAAAATATAAACTGCTACTGTAAATGAACGCTTCAACGTAGAAGAACAAAATTTGGTGAGCCAAGTGGGACTTTTGTACTTGTCATTACCACCAAGTATCATCAAGATTGGGTGAAAAAATATTTGCTGGTATTTCGGAAACTAGTAATTTCTTGGAAGCTTGGCAAGCTTTTTCATTGAAAGTGCTTTTACACAGTCTCTGCCTAGGGCTACTTGAAGAGGAAACAAGCCATAGAGACAAAACTGAGAACTCCTTTATTTTGTCAAGTTTCAAAGAGCTACTACAAACCATGTTTCATTTAGAGTTCCAAATTCATCTATCTATATAGGAGAGAATAGATTGAAACCTAAAAATAAAAACTGCTACTGTAAACGAAAGCTTGAACCTAGAAGAACACAATTTGGTGAGCCAAGTGGTATTTGTGTACTGATCATTACCACCAGGATCATCAAGATTGGGTGAAAAAATATTTGGTGGTATTTTGGAAATTCGTTATTTCTTAGAAGCTTGGCAACAACTCCAAAGGAAAGCGCTTTTCCACAGTCTGTGCCTAGTGCTACTTGAAGAGGAAACAAACCATAGAGACAAAACTGAGAACTCCTTTATTTTGTAAAGTATCAGAGAGCTACTACAAACCATGTTGATTTTAGAGTTCCAAATTCATCTATCTATATAGGAGAGAACAGAGTGAAACCTAAAAATAAAAACTGCTACTGTAAACGAACGCTTCAACCTAGAAGAACACAATTTTGTGAACCCAGTGGCATTTGTGTAATGATCATTACCACCACGGATCATCAAAATTGGGTGAAAAAATATTTGCTGGTATTTCGGAAACCCGTAATTTCTTGGATCATGGCAAACCCTTTCAATGAAAGTGCTTTTCCACAGTCTCTGCTGACGGCTACATGAAGAGGAAACAAATCATCGAGACAAAACTGAGAACTCCTTTATTTTGTCAAGTTTCAAAGAGCTACTACAAACCATGTTGGATTTAGACTTCCAAATTCATCTACCTATGTAGGAGAGAACAGAGGGAGACCTAAAAATATAAACTGCTACTGTAAATGAACGCTTCAACGTAGAAGAACAAAATTTGGTGAGCCAAGTGGGACTTTTGTACTTGTCATTACCACCAAGTATCATCAAGATGGGTGAAAAAATATTTGCTGGTATTTCGGAAACTCGTAATTTCTTGGAAGCTTGGCAAGCCCTTTCAATGAAAGTGCTTTTACACAGTCTCTGCCTAGGGCTACTTGAAGAGGAAACAAGCCATAGAGACAAAACTGAGAACTCCTTTATTTTGTCAAGTTTCAAAGAGCTACTACAAACCATGTTGGATTTAGAGTTCCAAATTCATATATCTATATAGGAGAGAATAGATTGAAACCTAAAAATAAAAACTGCTACTGTAACGAACGCTTCAACGGAGAAGAACAAAATTTGGTGAGCCAAGTGGGACTTTTGTACTTGTCATTACCACCAAGTATCTTCAAGATTGCGTGAAAAAATATTTGCTGGTATTTCGGAAACTCGTAATTTCATGGAAGCTTGGCAAGCCCTTTCAATGAAAGTGCTTTTACACAGTCTCTGCCTAGGGCTACTTGAAGAGGAAACAAGCCATAGAGACAAAACTGAGAACTCCTTTATTTTGTCAAGTTTCAAAGAGCTACTACAAACCATGTTGGATTTAGACTTCCAAATTCATCTACCTATGTAGGAGAGAACAGAGGGAGACCTAAAAATATAAACTGCTACGGTAAATGAACGCTTCAACGTAGAAGAACAAAATTTGGTGAGCCAAGTGGGACTTTTGTACTTGTCATTACCACCAAGTATCATCAAGATTGGGTGAAAAAATATTTGCTGGTATTTCAGAAACTCGTTAATTCTTAACAGCTTGGCAACGCCTCTCATTGAATGTGCTTTTCCTCAGTCTGTGCCTAGGGCTATTTGAAGAGGAAACAAACCATAGAGACAAAACTGAGAACTTTTTTATTTTGTCAAGTTTCAAAGAGCTACTACAAACCATGTTGGATTTAGAGTTCCAAATTCATCTATCTATATAAAAGAGAAGAGAGTGAAACCTACAAATAAAAACTGCTATTGTAAACGAACGCTTCAACCGAGAAGAACACAATTTGGTGAGCCAAGTGGTATTTGTGTACTGATCATTACCACCAGGATCATCAAGATTGGGTGAAAAAATATTTGCTGGTATTTTGGAAATTCGTTATTTCTTAGAAGCTTGGCAACAACTCCAAAGGAAAGTGCTTTTCCACAGTCTGTGCCTAGTGCTACTTGAAGAGGAAACAAACCATAGAGACAAAACTGAGAACTCCTTTATTTTGTCAAGTATCAGAGAGCTACTACAAACCATGTTGATTTTAGAGTTCCAAATTCATCTATCTATATAGGAGAGAACAGAGTGAAACCTAAAAATAAAAACTGCTACTGTAAACGAACGCTTCAACCTAGAAGAACACAATTTTGTGAGCCCAGTGGCATTTGTGTAATGATCATTACCACCACGGATCATCATAATTGGGTGAAAAAATATTTGCTGGTATTTCGGAAACCCGTAATTTCTTGGATCATGGCAAACCCTTTCAATGAAAGTGCTTTTCCACAGTCTCTGCTGACGGCTACATGAAGAGGAAACAAATCATCGAGACAAAACTGAGAACTCCTTTATTTTGTCAAGTTTCAAAGAGCTACTACAAACCATGTTGGATTTAGAGTTCCAAATTCATCTATGTATATATTAGAGAACAGAGGGAAACCTAAAAATATAAACTGTTACTGTAAACGAACGCTTCAACCTAGAAGAACAAAATTTGGTAAGCCAAGTGGGATTTGTGTACTTGTCATTACCACCAATTATCATCAAGATTGGGTGAAAAAATATTTGCTGGTATTTCGGAAACTCGTAATTTTTTGGGAGCTTGGCAAACCCTTTCAATGAAAATGCTTATCCACAGTCTCTGCTTAAGGCTACTTGAAGAGGACACAAATCCTAGAGACAAAACTGAGAACTCCTTTATTTTGTCAAGTTTCAAAGAGCTACTACAAACCATGTTGGATTTAGAGTTCCAAATTCATCTATCTATATAGGAGAGAACAGAGGAAAACCTAAAAATATAAACTGCTACTGTATACGAACGCTTCAAGCTAGAAGAACAAAATTTGGTTAGCCAAGTGGGATTTGTGTACTTGTCATTACCACCAAGTATCTTCAAGATTGCGTGAAAAAATATTTGCTGGTATTTCGGAAACTCGTTATTTCTTAGAAGCCTGGCAACCCCTCTCAATGAAAGTGCTTTTCCACAGTCTCTGCCTAGGGCTACTTGAAGAGGAAACAAAACATAGAGACAAAACTGAGAACTCCTTTATTTTGTCAAGTTTCAAACAGCTACTACAAACCATGTTGGATTTAGAGTTTCAAATTCATCTATCTTTATAAGAGAGAACAGAGTGAAACCTAAATATAAAAACTGCTACTGTAGACGAACGCTTAAACCTAGAAGAACAAAATTTGTTGAGCCAAGTGCGATTTGTGGACTTATCATTATCACCAAGTATAATCAAGATTGAGTGAAAAAATATTTGCTGGTGTTTCGGAAACTCATTATTTCGTAGAAGCTTGGCAACCCCTCGCAATGAAAGTGCTTTTCCACAGTCTGTGCATATGGCTACTTGAAGAGGAAACAAACCTTAGAGATAAAACTGAGAACTCCTTTATTGTCTCAAGTTACAAACAGGTACTACAAACCATGTTGGATTTAGACTTCCAAATTATCTATCTATATAAGAGAGAACAGAGTGAAACCTAAATATAAAAACTGCTACTGTAGACGAACTCTTAAACCTAGAAAAACAAAATTTGGTGGCAAAGTGGGATTTGTGTACTGATCATTACCACCAAGTATCATCAAGATTGGGTGAAGAAATATTTGCTGGTATTTCAGAAACTCGTTATTTCTTGGAAGCTTGGCAACCCCTTTCTATGAAAGTGCATTTCCACAGTCTGTGCCTAGGGCTACGTGAATTGGAAACAAACGATAGGGACAATACTGAGAACTCCTGTATTGTGTCAAGTTTCAAAGAGCTACTACAAAGCATGTTGGATTTAGAGTTATAAATTCATCTATCTATATAAGAGAGAACAGAGTGAAACATAAATATAAAAACTGCTACTGTAGACGAACGCTTAAACCTAGAAGAACAAAATTTGTTGAGCCAAGTGCGATTTGTGGACTGATCATTACCACCAAGTATCACCAAGATTGGGTAAAAAAATATTTCCTGGCATTTCGAAAACTCGTTATTTTTTAGAAGCTTGGCAACCCCTCTCAATGAAAGTGCTTTTCCACAGTCTGTGCCTAGGGCTACTTGAAGAGGAAACAAACCATAGAGACAAAACTGAGAACTCCTTTATTTTGTCAAGTTTCAAAGAGCTACTACAAACCATGTTGAATTTAGAGTTCCAAATTCATCTATCTGTATAGGAGAGAATAGAGGGAAACCTTAAAATATAAACTGCTACTGTAAACGAACGCTTCAACCTAGAAGAACAAAATTTGGTGAGCCAAGTGGGAATTGTGTACTTGTCATTACCACCAAGTATCATCAAGATTGGGTTAAAAAAATATTTGATGGTATTTCGGAAACTCGTTATTTCTTAGAAGCTTGGCAACCCCTTTCAATGAAAGTGCTTTTCCACAGTCTCTGCTTAGGGCTACTTGAAGAGGAAACAAATCATAGAGACAAAACTGAGAACTGCTTTATTTTGTCAAGTTTCAAAGAGCTACTACAAACCATGTTGGATTTAGAGTTCCAAATTCATCTATCTATATAGGAGAGAACAGAGGGTAACCTAAATATAAAAACTGCTACTGTAGACGAACGCTTCAACCTAGAAGAACGAAATTTGGTGAGCCAAGTGGGATTTTTGTACTGATCATTACCACCAAGTATCATCAACATTGGGTGAAAAAATATTTGCAGGTATTTTGGAAACTCGTAATTTCTTGGAAGCTTGGCAACCCCTTTTAGTGAAAGTGCTTTTCCACAGTTTCAGCTTAGGGCTACTTGAAGAGGAAACAAACCATAGAGACAAAACTGAGACCTCTTTTTTTTGTCAAGTATCTAAGAGCTACTACAAACCATGTTGGATTTACAGTTCCATATTCATCTATCTATATAGGAGAGAACAGAGGGAAACCTAAATATAAAAACTGCTACTGTAGACGAACGCTTCAAACTAGAAGAACATAATTTGGTGAGCCAAGTGGGATTTGTGTACTTGTCATTACCACCACGTATCATCAAGATTGGGTGTAAAAATATTTGCTGGTATTTCAGAAACTCGCAATTTTTTGGAAGCTTGGCAACCCCTTTCAATGAAAGTGCTTTTGCACAGTCTCTGCTTAGGGCTTCCTTGAAGACTATACAAACCATAGGGACATAACTGAGAACTACTTTGTATTGTCAAGTTTCAAAGAGCTAATACAAACTATGTTGGATTTAGAGTTCCAAATTCATCTATCTATATAGGAGAGAACAGAGGGAAACCTAAAAATAAAAACTGCTCTTGTAAACGAACGCTTAAACCTAGAAGAGCAAAATTTGGTGAGCCAAGTGGGATTTGTGTATTTGTAATTACCACCAAGTATCATCAAGGTTGGGTGAAAAAACATTTGCTGGTATTTCGGAAACCCGTAATTTTTTGGGAGCTTGACAAACCCTTTCAATGAAAGTGCTTTTCCCCAGTTTCTCCTTAGGGCTACTTGATTAGGAAACAAATCATAGAGAAAACACTGAGAACTCCTTTATTCTGTCAAGTTTCAAAGAGCTACTACAATTCATGTTGGATTTAGAGTTCCAAATTCATCTATCTATATAGGAGAGAACAGAGGGAAACCTAAATATAAAAACTGCTACTGTGGACGAACGCTTCAACCTAGAAGAACAAAATTTGGTGAGCCAAGTGGGATTTTTGTACTGATCATTACCACCAAGTACCTTCAAGATTGGGTGAAAAAATGTTTGCTGGTATTTTAGAAACTCCTTATTTCTTAGAAGCTTGGCAATCCCTCTCAATGAAAGTGCATTTCCACAGTCTGTGCCTTGGGCTACTTGAAGAAGAAACAAACCATAGAGAGAAAACTGAGAACTCCTTTATTTTGTCAAGTTTCAAAGAGCTACTACAAACCATGTTGGATTTAGATTTCCAAATTCATCTATGTATATAGGAGAGAACAGAGGGAAACCTAAAAATATAAACTGATACTGTAAACGAACGCTTCAAATTTGAAAAACAAAATTTGGTGAGCCAAGTGGGATTTGTGTACTTGTCATTACCACCACGTATCATCAAGATTGGTTGAAAAAATATTTGCTGGTATTTCAGAAACTCGAAATTTCTTGGAAGCTTGGCAACCGCTTTCAATGAAAGTGCTTTTCCACAGTCTCTGCTTAGGGCTACTTTAAGAGGAAACAAATCATAGAGACAAAACTGAGACCTCTTTTTTTGTCAAGTTTCTAAGAGCTACTACAAACCATGTTGGATTTAGAGTTCCATATTCTCTATCTATATAGGAGAGAACAGAGGGAAACCTAATTATAAAAACTGCTACTGTAGACGAACGCTACAACCTGGAAGAACACAATTTGGTGAGCCAAGTGGGATTAGTGTACTGATCATTACCACCAAGTATCATCAAGATTGGGTGAAAAAATAGTTGATGCTATTTCGGAAACTCGTTATTTCTTAGAAGCTTGGCAACCCCTCACAATGAAAATGCTTTTCCACATTCTGGGTCTAGGGCTACTTGAAGAGGTAACAAACCATAGAGACAAAACTGAGATCTCCTTTATTTTGTCATGTTTCAAAGACCTACTACAAACCATGTTGTAGTTAGAGTTCCAAATTAATCTATCTATATAGGAGAGAACAGAGGGAAACCTAAAAATATAACTGCTACTGTAAACTAACGCTTCAACCTAGAAGAACAAAATTTGGTGAATCAAGTGCGATTTCTGTATTGATCATTACCACCAAGTATCATCAAGATTGGGTGAAAAAATATTTGCTGGTATTTCGGAAACTCGTTATTTCTTGAAAGCTTGGCAACCCCTTTCAATGAAAGTGCTTTTCCACAGTCTGTTCCTAGGGCTACTTGAAGAGGAAACAAACCATAGAGGCAATACTGAGAACGACTTTATTTTGTCAAATTTCAAAAAGCTACTACAAACCATGTTGGATTAAGAGTTCCATATTCATCTATCAATATAAGAGAGAACAAAGTGAAACCTAAAAATAAAAACTGCTACTGTAAACGAATGCTTCAACCTAGAAGAACAAAATTTGGTGAGCCAAGTGGGATTTGTGTACTTGTCATTACCACCACGTATCATCAAGATTGGGTGAAACAGTATATGCTGGTATTTCGGAAACTCGTAATTTCTTGGAAGCTTGGCAACTCCTTTCAATGAAAGTGCTTTTCCACAGTCTCTGCTTAGGGCTACTTGAAGAGAAAACAAATCATAGAGACAAAACTGAGAACTCCTTTATTTTGTCAAGTTTCAAAGAGCTATTACAAACCATGTTGGATTTAGAGTTTCAAATTCATCTATCTATATAGGAGAGAATAGATTGAAACCTAAAAATAAAAGCTGCTACTGTAAACGAACGCTTCAACCTAGAAGAACACAATTTGGTGAGCCAAGTGGGATTTGTGTACTTGTCATTACCACCAAGTATCATCAAGATTGGTTGAAAAAATATTTGCTGGTATTTCGGAAACTCGTTATTTCTTAGAAGTCTGGCAACCAATCTCAATGAAAGTGCTTTTCCACAGTCTGTGCCTAGTGCTACTTGAAGAGGAAACAATGAATAAAGACAAAACTGAGAACTCCTTCATTTTGTAAAGTTTCTAACAGCTACTACAAACCATTTTGGATTTAGAGTTCCAAATTCATCTATCTATATAAAAGAGAACAGAGTGAAACCTACAAATAAAAACTGCTATTGTAAACGAACGATTCAACCGAGAAGAACACAATTTGGTGAGCCAAGTGGTATTTTTGTACTGATCATTACCACCAGGATCATCAAGATTGGGTGAAAAAAATATTTGCTGGTATTTTGGAAATTCGTTATTTCTTAGAAGCTTGGCAACAACTCCAAAGGAAAGCGCTTTTCCACAGTCTGTGCCTAGTGCTACTTGAAGAGGAAACAAACCATAGAGACAAAACTGAGAACTCCTTTATTTTGTCAAGTATCAGAGAGCTACTACAAACCATGTTGATTTTAGAGTTCCAAATTCATCTATCATATATAGGAGAGAACAGAGTGATACCTAAAATTAAAAACTGCTACTGTAAACGAACGCTTCAACCTAGAAGAACACAATTTTGTGAGCCCAGTGGCATTTGTGTAATGATCATTACCACCACGGATCATCAAAATTGGGTGAAAAAATATTTGCTGGTATTTCGGAAACCCGTAATTTCTTGGATCATGGCAAACCCTTTCAATGAAAGTGCTTTTCCACAGTCTCTGCTGACGGCTACATGAAGAGGAAACAAATCATCGAGACAAAACTGAGAACTCCTTTATTTTGTCAAGTTTCAAAGAGCTACTACAAACCATGTTGGATTTAGAGTTCCAAATTCATCTATCTATATAGGAGAGAATAGAGGGAAACCTAAAAATATAAACTGTTACTGTAAACGAACGCTTCAACCTAGAAGAACAAAATTTGGTAAGCCAAGTGGGATTTGTGTACTTGTCATTACCACCAATTATCATCAAGATTGGGTGAAAAAATATTTGCTGGTATTTCGGAAACTCTTTATTTCTTAGAAGCCTGGAAACCCCTCTCAATGAAAGTGCTTTTCCACAGTCTGTGCCTAGGGCTACTTGAAGAGGAAACAAATCATAGAGACAAAACTGAGAACTCCTTCATTTTGTCAAGTTTCAAAGAGCTACTACAAACCATGTTGGATTTAGAGTTCCAAATTCATCTATCTATATAAAAGAGATCAGTGTAAAACCTAAAAATAAAAACTGCTATTGTAAACAAACGCTTCAACCTTGAAGAACAAAATTGGGTGAGCTAAGTGGGATTTGTCTACCTGTTATTACCACCAAGTATCATCAAGATTGGGTGAAAAAATATTTGCTTGTATTTCGAAAACTCGTTATTTCTTAGAAACCTGGCAACCCCTCTCAATGAAAGTGCTTTTCCACAGTCTATGACTAGGGCTAATTGAAGAGGAAACAAAACATAGAGACAAAACTGAGTACTTCTTCATTTTGTCAAGTTTCAAAGATCTACTACAATCCATGTTGGATTTAGAGTTCCAAATTCATATATCTATATAAAAAAGATCAGAGTGAAACCTAAAAATAAAAACTGCTACTGTAATCGATCGCTTCAACCTAGAAGAACACAATTTGGTGAGCCAAGTGGGATTTGTGTACTGATCATTACCACCACGTATCATCAAGATTGGGTGAAAAAATATTTGCTGGTATTTCGGAAACTCATAATTTCTTGCAAGCTTGGCTTCTCCGCAGTATCGGCTTAGGGCTATTTGAAGAGGAAAAAAACCATAGAGACAAAACTGAGAACATTTTTATTTCGTCAAGTTTCAAAGAGCTACTACAAACCATGTTGGATTTAGAGTTCCAAATTCATCTATCTCATAGGAGAGAACAGAGGGAAACCTAAAAATAAAAACTGCTACTATAGACGAACGCTTCAACCTAGAAGAACAAAATTTGGTTAGACAAGTGGGATTTGTGTACTTGTCATTACCACCAAGTATCTTCAAGATTGGGTGAAAAAATATTTGCTGGTATTTCAGAAACTCGTTATTTCTTAGAAGCCTGGCAACCCCACTCAATGAAAGTGCTTTTCCACAGTATCTGCCTAGGGCTACTTGAAGAGGAAACAAAACATAGAGACAAAACTGAGAACTCCTTTATTTTGTCAAGTTTCAAACAGCTACTACAAACCATGTTGGATTTAGAGTTTCAAATTCATCTATCTTTATAAGAGAGAACAGAGTGAAACCTAAATATAAAAACTGCTACTGTAGACGAACGCTTAAACCTAGAAGAACAAAATTTGTTGAGCCAAGTGCGATTTGTGGACTTATCATTATCACCAAGTATAATCAAGATTGAGTGAAAAAATATTTGCTGGTGTTTCGGAAACTCATTATTTCGTAGAAGCTTGGCAACCCCTCGCAATGAAAGTGCTTTTCCACAGTCTGTGCATATGGCTACTTGAAGAGGAAACAAATTTTAGAGATAAAACTGAGAACTCCTTTATTGTCTCAAGTTACAAACAGGTACTACAAACCATGTTGGATTTAGACTTCCAAATTATCTATCTATATAAGAGAGAACAGAGTGAAACCTAAATATAAAAACTGCTACTGTAGACGAACTCTTAAACCTAGAAAAACAAAATTTGGTGGCAAAGTGGGATTTGTGTACTGATCATTACCACCAAGTATCATCAAGATTGGGTGAAGAAATATTTGCTGGTATTTCAGAAACTCGTTATTTCTTGGAAGCTTGGCAACCCCTTTCTATGAAAGTGCATTTCCACAGTCTGTGCCTAGGGCTACGTGAATTGGAAACAAACGATAGGGACAATACTGAGAACTCCTGTATTGTGTCAAGTTTCAAAGAGCTACTACAAAGCATGTTGGATTTAGAGTTATGAATTCATCTATCTATATAAGAGAGAACAGAGTGAAACATAAATATAAAAACTGCTACTGTAGACGAACGCTTAAACCTAGAAGAACAAAATTTGTTGAGCCAAGTGCGATTTGTGGACTGATCATTACCACCAAGTATCACCAAGATTGGGTAAAAAAATATTTCCTGGCATTTCGAAAACTCGTTATTTTTTAGAAGCTTGGCAACCCCTCTCAATGAAAGTGCTTTTCCACAGTCTGTGCCTAGGGCTACTTGAAGAGGAAACAAACCATAGAGACAAAGCTGAGAACTCCTTTATTTTGTCAAGTTTCAAAGAGCTACTACAAACCATGTTGAATTTAGAGTTCCAAATTCATCTATCTGTATAGGAGAGAATAGAGGGAAACCTTAAAATATAAACTGCTACTGTAAACGAACGCTTCAACCTAGAAGAACAAAATTTGGTGAGCCAAGTGGGAATTGTGTACTTGTCATTACCACCAAGTATCATCAAGATTGGGTTAAAAAATATTTGATGGTATTTCGGAAACTCGTTATTTCTTAGAAGCTTGGCAACCCCTTTCAATGAAAGTGCTTTTCCACAGTCTCTGCTTAGGGCTACTTGAAGAGGAAACAAATCATAGAGACAAAACTGAGAACTGCTTTATTTTGTCAAGTTTCAAAGAGCTACTACAAACCATGTTGGATTTAGAGTTCCAAATTCATCTATCTATATAGGAGAGAACAGAGGGTAACCTAAATATAAAAACTGCTACTGTAGACGAACGCTTCAACCTAGAAGAACGAAATTTGGTGAGCCAAGTGGGATTTTTGTACTGATCATTACCACCAAGTATCATCAACATTGGGTGAAAAAATATTTGCAGGTATTTTGGAAACTCGTAATTTCTTGGAAGCTTGGCAACCCCTTTTAGTGAAAGTGCTTTTCCACAGTTTCAGCTTAGGGCTACTTGAAGAGGAAACAAACCATAGAGACAAAACTGAGACCTCTTTTTTTTGTCAAGTATCTAAGAGCTACTACAAACCATGTTGGATTTACAGTTCCATATTCATCTATCTATATAAAAGAGAACAGAGGGAAACCTAAATATAAAAACTGCTACTGTAGACGAACGCTTCAAACTAGAAGAACATAATTTGGTGAGCCAAGTGGGATTTGTGTACTTGTCATTACCACCACGTATCATCAAGATTGGGTGTAAAAATATTTGCTGGTATTTCAGAAACTCGCAATTTTTTGGAAGCTTGGCAACCCCTTTCAATGAAAGTGCTTTTGCACAGTCTCTGCTTAGGGCTACTTGAAGACTATACAACCATAGAGACATAACTGAGAAACTACTTTGTATTGTCAAGTTTCAAAGAGCTAATACAAACTATGTTGGATTTAGAGTTCCAAATTCATCTATCTATATAGGAGAGAACAGAGGGAAACCTAAAAATAAAAACTGCTCTTGTAAACGAACGCTTAAACCTAGAAGAGCAAAATTTGGTGAGCCAAGTGGGATTTGTGTATTTGTAATTACCACCAAGTATCATCAAGATTGGGTGAAAAACATTTGCTGGTATTTCGGAAACCCGTAATTTTTTGGGAGCTTGACAAACCCTTTCAATGAAAGTGCTTTTCCCCAGTTTCTCCTTAGGGCTACTTGATTAGGAAACAAATCATAGAGAAAACACTGAGAACTCCTTTATTCTGTCAAGTTTCAAAGAGCTACTACAATTCATGTTGGATTTAGAGTTCCAAATTCATCTATCTATATAGGAGAGAACAGAGGGAAACCTAAATATAAAAACTGCTACTGTGGACGAACGCTTCAACCTAGAAGAACAAAATTTGGTGAGCCAAGTGGGATTTTTGTACTGATCATTACCACCCAGTACCTTCAAGATTGGGTGAAAAAATGTTTGCTGGTATTTTAGAAACTCCTTATTTCTTAGAAGCTTGGCAATCCCTCTCAATGAAAGTGCATTTCCACAGTCTGTGCCTTGGGCTACTTGAAGAAGAAACAAACCATAGAGAGAAAACTGAGAACTCCTTTATTTTGTCAAGTTTCAAAGAGCTACTACAAACCATGTTGGATTTAGATTTCCAAATTCATCTATGTATATAGGAGAGAACAGAGGGAAACCTAAAAATATAAACTGATACTGTAAACGAACGCTTCAAATTTGAAAAACAAAATTTGGTGAGCCAAGTGGGATTTGTGTACTTGTCATTACCACCACGTATCATCAAGATTGGTTGAAAAAATATTTGCTGGTATTTCGGAAACTCGAAATTTCTTGGAAGCTTGGCAACCCCTTTCAATGAAAGTGCTTTTCCACAGTCTCTGCTTAGGGCTACTTTAAGAGGAAACAAATCATAGAGACAAAACTGAGACCTCTTTTTTTGTCAAGTTTCTAAGAGCTACTACAAACCATGTTGGATTTAGAGTTCCATATTCTCTATCTATATAGGAGAGAACAGAGGGAAACCTAATTATAAAAACTGCTACTGTAGACGAACGCTACAACCTGGAAGAACACAATTTGGTGAGCCAAGTGGGATTAGTGTACTGATCATTACCACCAAGTATCATCAAGATTGGGTGAAAAAATAGTTGATGCTATTTCGGAAACTCGTTATTTCTTAGAAGCTTGGCAACCCCTCACAATGAAAATGCTTTTCCACATACTGGGTCTAGGGCTACTTGAAGAGGTAACAAACCATAGAGACAAAACTGAGATCTCCTTTATTTTGTCATGTTTCAAAGACCTACTACAAACCATGTTGTAGTTAGAGTTCCAAATTAATCTATCTATATAGGAGAGAACAGAGGGAAACCTAAAAATATAACTGCTACTGTAAACTAACGCTTCAACCTAGAAGAACAAAATTTGGTGAATCAAGTGCGATTTCTGTATTGATCATTACCACCAAGTATCATCAAGATTGGTTGAAAAAATATTTGCTGGTATTTCGGAAACTCGTTATTTCTTGAAAGCTTGGCAACCCCTTTCAATGAAAGTGCTTTTCCACAGTCTGTTCCTAGGGCTACTTGAAGAGGAAACAAACCATAGAGGCAATACTGAGAACGACTTTATTTTGTCAAATTTCAAAAAGCTACTACAAACCATGTTGGATTAAGAGTTCCATATTCATCTATCAATATAATAGAGAACAAAGTGAAACCTAAAAATAAAAACTGCTACTGTAAACGAATGCTTCAACCTAGAAGAACAAAATTTGGTGAGCCAAGTGGGATTTGTGTACTTGTCATTACCACCACGTATCATCAAGATTGGGTGAAACAGTATTTGCTGGTATTTCGGAAACTCGTAATTTCTTGGAAGCTTGGCAACTCCTTTCAATGAAAGTGCTTTTCCACAGTCTCTGCTTAGGGCTACTTGAAGAGAAAACAAATCATAGAGACAAAACTGAGAACTCCTTTATTTTGTCAAGTTTCAAAGAGCTATTACAAACCATGTTGGATTTAGAGTTCCAAATTCATCTATCTATATAGGAGAGAATAGATTGAAACCTAAAAATAAAAGCTGCTACTGTAAACGAACGCTTCAACCTAGAAGAACACAATTTGGTGAGCCAAGTGGGATTTGTGTACTTGTCATTACCACCAAGTATCATCAAGATTGGGTGAAAAAATATTTGCTGGTATTTCGGAAACTCGTTATTTCTTAGAAGTCTGGCAACCAATCTCAATGAAAGTGCTTTTCCACAGTCTGTGCCTAGTGCTACTTGAAGAGGAAACAATGAATAAAGACAAAACTGAGAACTCCTTCATTTTGTAAAGTTTCAAACAGCTACTACAAACCATTTTGGATTTAGAGTTCCAAATTCATCTATCTATATAAAAGAGAACAGAGTGAAACCTACAAATAAAAACTGCTATTGTAAACGAACGCTTCAACCGAGAAGAACACAATTTGGTGAGCCAAGTGGTATTTGTGTACTGATCATTACCACCAGGATCATCAAGATTGGGTGAAAAAATATTTGCTGGTATTTTGGAAATTCGTTATTTCTTAGAAGCTTGGCAACAACTCCAAAGGAAAGCGCTTTTCCACAGTCTGTGCCTAGTGCTACTTGAAGAGGAAACAAACCATAGAGACAAAACTGAGAACTCCTTTATTTTGTCAAGTATCAGAGAGCTACTACAAACCATGTTGATTTTAGAGTTCCAAATTCATCTATCTATATAGGAGAGAACAGAGTGATACCTAAAATTAAAAACTGCTACTGTAAACGAACGCTTCAACCTAGAAGAACACAATTTTGTGAGCCCAGTGGCATTTGTGTAATGATCATTACCACCACGGATCATCAAAATTGGGTGAAAAAATATTTGCTGGTATTTCGGAAACCCGTAATTTCTTGGATCATGGCAAACCCTTTCAATGAAAGTGCTTTTCCACAGTCTCTGCTGACGGCTACATGAAGAGGAAACAAATCATCGAGACAAAACTGAGAACTCCTTTATTTTGTCAAGTTTCAAAGAGCTACTACAAACCATGTTGGATTTAGAGTTCCAAATTCATCTATCTATATAGGAGAGAATAGAGGGAAACCTAAAAATATAAACTGTTACTGTAAACGAACGCTTCAACCTAGAAGAACAAAATTTGGTAAGCCAAGTGGGATTTGTGTACTTGTCATTACCACCAATTATCATCAAGATTGGGTGAAAAAATATTTGCTGGTATTTCGGAAACTCGTTATTTCTTAGAAGCCTGGAAACCCCTCTCAATGAAAGTGCTTTTCCACAGTCTGTGCCTAGGGCTATTGAAGAGGAAACAAATCATAGAGACAAAACTGAGAACTCCTTCATTTTGTCAAGTTTCAAAGAGCTACTACAAACCATGTTGGATTTAGAGTTCCAAATTCATCTATCTATATAAAAGAGAACAGTGTAAAACCTAAAAATAAAAACTGCTATTGTAAACAAACGCTTCAACCTAGAAGAACAAAATTGGGTGAGCTAAGTGGGATTTGTCTACTTGTTATTACCACCAAGTATCATCAAGATTGGGTGAAAAAATATTTGCTTGTATTTCGAAAACTCGTTATTTCTTAGAAACCTGGCAACCCCTCTCAATGAAAGTGCTTTTCCACAGTCTATGACTAGGGCTAATTGAAGAGGAAACAAAACATAGAGACAAAACTGAGTACTTCTTCATTTTGTCAAGTTTCAAAGATCTACTACAATCCATGTTGGATTTAGAGTTCCAAATTCATATATCTATATAAAAAAGATCAGAGTGAAACCTAAAAATAAAAACTGCTACTGTAATCGATCGCTTCAACCTAGAAGAACACAATTTGGTGAGCCAAGTGGGATTTGTGTACTGATCATTACCACCACGTATCATCAAGATTGGGTGAAAAAATATTTGCTGGTATTTCGGAAACTCGTAATTTCTTGCAAGCTTGGCTTCTCCGCAGTATCGGATTAGGGCTATTTGAAGAGGAAAAAAACCATAGAGACAAAACTGAGAACATTTTTATTTCGTCAAGTTTCAAAGAGCTACTACAAACCATGTTGGATTTAGAGTTCCAAATTCATCTATCTGTATAGGAGAGAATAGAGGGAAACCTTAAAATATAAACTGCTACTGTAAACGAACGCTTCAACCTAGAAGAACAAAATTTGGTGAGCCAAGTGGGAATTGTGTACTTGTCATTACCACCAAGTATCATCAAGATTGGGTTAAAAAATATTTGCTGGTATTTCGGAAACTCGTTATTTCTTAGAAGCTTGGCAACCCCTTTCAATGAAAGTGCTTTTCCACAGTCTCTGCTTAGGGCTACTTGAAGAGGAAACAAATCATAGAGACAAAACTGAGAACTCCTTTATTTTGTCAAGTTTCAAAGAGCTACTACAAACCATGTTGGATTTAGAGTTCCAAATTCATCTATCTATATAGGAGAGAACAGAGGGTAACCTAAATATAAAAACTGCTACTGTAGACGAACGCTTCAACCTAGAAGAACGAAATTTGGTGAGCCAAGTGGGATTTTTGTACTGATCATTACCACCAAGTATCATCAACATTGGGTGAAAAAATATTTGCAGGTATTTTGGAAACTCGTAATTTCTTGGAAGCTTGGCAACCCCTTTTAGTGAAAGTGCTTTTCCACAGTTTCAGCTTAGGGCTACTTGAAGAGGAAACAAACCATAGAGACAAAACTGAGACCTCTTTTTTTTGTCAAGTATCTAAGAGCTACTACAAACCATGTTGGATTTACAATTCCATATTCATCTATCTATATAGGAGAGAACAGAGGGAAACCTAAATATAAAAACTGCTACTGTAGACGAACGCTTCAAACTAGAAGAACATAATTTGGTGAGCCAAGTGGGATTTGTGTACTTGTCATTACCACCACGTATCATCAAGATTGGGTGTAAAAATATTTGCTGGTATTTCAGAAACTCGCAATTTTTTGGAAGCTTGGCAACCCCTTTCAATGAAAGTGCTTTTCCCCAGTTTCTCCTTAGGGCTACTTGATTAGGAAACAAATCATAGAGAAAACACTGAGAACTCCTTTATTCTGTCAAGTTTCAAAGAGCTACTACAATTCATGTTGGATTTAGAGTTCCAAATTCATCTATCTATATAGGAGAGAACAGAGGGAAACCTAAATATAAAAACTGCTACTGTGGACGAACGCTTCAACCTAGAAGAACAAAATTTGGTGAGCCAAGTGGGATTTTTGTACTGATCATTACCACCAAGTAACTTCAAGATTGGGTGAAAAAATGTTTGCTGGTATTTTAGAAACTCCTTATTTCTTAGAAGCTTGGCAATCCCTCTCAATGAAAGTGCTTTTCCACAGTCTGTGCCTTGGGCTACTTGAAGAAGAAACAAACCATAGAGAGAAAACTGAGAACTCCTTTATTTTGTCAAGTTTCAAAGAGCTACTACAAACCATGTTGGATTGAGATTTCCAAATTCATCTATGTATATAGGAGAGAACAGAGGGAAACCTAAAAAAATAAACTGATAGTGTAAACGAACGCTTCAAATTTGAAAAACAAAATTTGGTGAGCCAAGTGGGATTTGTGTACTTGTCATTACCACCACGTATCATCAAGATTGGTTGAAAAAATATTTGCTGGTATTTCGGAAACTCGAAATTTCTTGGAAGCTTGGCAACCCCTTTCAATGAAAGTGCTTTTCCACACTCTGTTCCTAGTGCTACTTGAATAGGAAACAATGTATAAAGACAAAACTGAGAACGCCTTTATTTTCTGAAGTTTCAAAGAGCTACTACAAACCATGTTGTATTTAGAGTTCCATATTCATCTATCTATATAGGAGAGAACAGAGGGACACCTAAAAATATAAACTGCTACTGTAAACGAACGCTTCAACCTAGAAGAACCAAATTTGGTGAGTCAAGTGGGATTTGTGTACTGATCATTACCATCAGTATCATAAAGATTGGGTGAAAAAATATTGGCTGATATTTTGGAAACTCGTTATTTCTTAGAAGCTTGGCAACAACTCTCAATGAAAGTGCTTTTCCACAGTCTGTGCCTAGGTCTACTTGAAGAGGAAACAAACCATAGAGACAAAACTGAGAACTCATTTATTTTGTCAAGTTTCAGAGAAATACTACAAACCATGTTGATTTTAGAGTTCCAAATTCATCTATCTATATAGGAGAGAACAGAGGGAAACCTAAAAATAAAAACTGCCACTGTAAATGAACGCTTCAACCTAGAAGAACAAAATTTGGTGAGCCAAGTGGGATTTGTGTACTTGTCATTACCACCAAGTATCATCAAGATTGGGTGAAAAAATATTTGCTGGTATTTCGGAAACTCGTTAATTCTTAGAAGCTTGGCAACCCCTTTCAATGAACGTGTTCTTCCACAGTTTGTGCCTAGGGCTACTGGAATAGGAAACAAACCATAGAGACAAAACTGAGAACTCCTTAATTTTGTCAAGTTTCAAAGAGCTACTACAAACCATGTTGGATTTAGAATTCCAAATTCATCTATCTATATAGGAGAGAACAGAGTGAAACATAAAAATAAAAACTGCTACTGTAAACGAACGCTTCAACCTAGAAGAACAAAATTTGGTGAGCCAAGTGTGATTTGTGTACTTGTCATTACCACCACGTATAATCAAGATTTTGTGAAACAGTATTTGCTGGTATTTCAGAAACTCGTAATTTCTTGGAAGCTTGGCAACTCCTTTCAATGAAAGTGCTTTTCCACAGTCTCTGCTTAGGGCTACTTGAAGAGAAAACAAATCATAGAGACAAAACTGGGAACTACTTTTTTTTGTTAAGTTTCAACGCGCTACTACAAACCATGCTGGATTTAGAGTTCCAATTTCAGCTATCTATATATGAGAGAACAGAGGGAAACCTAAAAGTATAAACTGCTACTGTAAAGGAACACTTCAACCTAGAACAACACAATTCGGTGAGCTAATTGGGATTTGTGTTCTGATCATAACCACCACGTATCCTCAAGATTGGGTGAAAAAATATTTGCTGTTATTTTGACAACTCATTATTTCTTAGAAGCTTGGCAACCCCTCTCAATGAAAGTGCTTTTCCACAGTCTGGGCCTAGGGCTCCTTGACGAAGAAACAAACCATAAAGACAAAACTGAGAACTATTTTATTTTTTCAAGTTTCAAAAAGCTACTACAAACCATGTTGGATTTAAAGTTCCAAATTCATCTATCTATATAAGAGAGAACAGAGTGAAACGTAAATATAAAAACTGCTACTGTAGACGAACGATTCAACCTAGAAGAACAAAATTTGGTGAGCCAAGTGGGATTTGTGTACTTGTCATTACCACCAAGTATCATCACGATTGGTTGAAAAATTATTTGCTGGTATTTCGGAAACTCGTTATTTCTTAGAAGCTTGGCAACCCCTTTCAATGAACGTGCTCTTCCACAGTTTGAGCCTAGGGCTACTTGAAGAGGAAACAAACCATAGAGACAAAACTGAGAACTCCTTTATTTGGTCAAGTTTCAAAAAGCTACTACAAACCATATTGGATTTAGAGTTCCAAATTCATCTATCTATATGGGAGAGAACAGAGTGAAACCTAAAAATAAAAACTGCTACTGTAAACGAACGCTTCAAAATAGAAGAACACAATTTGCTGAGCCAAGTGGCATTTATGTACTGATCATTACCACCGCGTATCATCAATATTGGGTGAAAAAATATATGCTGGTATTTCGGAAACTCGTTATTTCTTAGAAGCTTGGCAAACCCTCTCAATGAATATGCTTTTCCCCAGTCTGTGCCTAGGGCTACTTAAAGAGGAAACAAATCATAGAGACAAAACTGAGGTCTCCTTTATTTTATGAAGTTTCAAAGAGGTACTACAAGCCATGTTGGATTTAGAGTTCCAAATTCATCTATCTATTTAGGAGAGAACTGAGTGAAACCTAAAAATAAAAACTGCTACTGTAAATGAACGCGTCAACCTCAAAGAACAAAATTTGGTGAGCCAAGTGGGATTTGTGTACTTGTCATTAACACCAAGTATCATCAAGATTGGGTGAAAAACTGTTTGCTGGTATTTCGGAAACTCGTAATTTCTTGGAAGCTTGGCAACCCCTTTTAATGAAAGTGCTTTTCCACAGTCTCTGCTTAGGGATACTTGAGGAGGAAGCAAATCATAGAGACAAAACTGAGAACTCCTTTATTATGTCAAGTTTCAAAGAGCTACTACAAACCATGTTGGATTTAGAGTTCCAAATTCATCTATCTATATAGGAGAGAACAGAGGGACACTTAAAAATATAAACTGCTACTGTAAACGAACGCTTCAACCTAGAAGAACCAAATTATGAGTCAAGTGGGATTTGTGTACTGATCATTACCACCAGTATCATCAAGATTGTGTGAAAAAATATTTGCTGGTATTTTGGAAACTCGTTATTTCTTAGAAGCTTGGCAACAACTCTCAATGAAAGTGCTTTTCCACAGTCTGTGCCTAGGGCTACTTGAAGAGGAAACAAACCATACAGACAAAACTGAGAACTTTTTTATTTTGTCAAGTTTCAAGGAGCTACTCAAACCATGTTTGATTTAGTGTTTTATATTCATCTATCTATATAGGAGAGAACAGAGTGAAACCAAAAAATAAAAACAGCTACTGTAAACGAACGCTTCAACCTAGAAGATCAAAATTTGGTGAGCCAAGTGAGATTTGTGTACTTATCATTACCACCAAGTATCATCAAGATTGGGTGAAAAAATATTTGCTGGTATTTCGAAATTCGTAATTTCTTGGAAGCTTGGCAACCCCTTTCGATGAAAGTGCTATTCCACAGTCTCTGCTTATGGCTACTTGAAGAGAAAACAAACCATAGAGACAAAACTGAGAACATTTTTATTTCGTCAAGTTTCAAAAAGCTACTACAAACCATGTTGGATTTAGAGTTCCAAATTCATCTATCTATATAGGAGAGAACAGAGGGAAACCTAAAAATAAAAACTGCTCTGGTAAACGAACGCTTCAACCTAGAAGAGAAAAATTTGGGGAGCCAAATGGGACTTGTGTATTTGTAATTACCACCAATTATCATCAAGATTGGGTGAAAAAATATTTGCTGGTATTTCGGAAACCAGTAATTTTTTGGGAGCTTGGCAAACCCTGTCAATGAAAGTGCTTTTCCCCAGTTTCTGCTTATAGGGCATGAAGAGGAAACAAACCATAGAGACACAACTGAGAACTCCTTTATTTTGTCAAGTTTCAAAGAGCTACTACAAACCAAGTTGGATTTAGAGTTCCAGTTTCATCTATCTATATGGGACAGAACAGAGTGAAACCTAAAAATAAAAACTGCTACTGTAAATGAATGCTTCATACTTGAAGAACACAATTTAGTGAGCCAAGTGGCATTTGTGTATTGATCATTACCACCACGGATCATCAAGATTGAGTGAAAAAATATTTGCTGGTATTTCAGAAACTCGTTATTTCTTAGAAGCTTGGCAACCCCTTTCAATGAAAGTGCTGTTCTACACTTTGTGCCTAGGGCTACTTGAAGAGGAAACAAACCATAGAGACAAAACTGAGAACTCCTTTATTTTGTCAAGTTTCAAAAAGCTACTACAAACCATATTGGATTTAGAGTTCCAAATTCATCTATCTATATGGGAGAGAACAGAGTGAAACCTAAAATTAAAAACTGCTACTGTAAATGAACGCTTCAACGTAGAAGAACACAATTTGGAGAGCCAAGTGGCATTTGTGTATTGATCATTACCACCACGTATAATCAAGATTGGGTGAAAAAATATTTGCTGGTATTTCGGAAACTCGTTATTTCTTAGAAGCTTGGCAACCCCTCTCAATGAATGTGCTTTTCCCCACTCTGTGCCTAGGGCTATTTGAAGAGGAAACAAACCATAGAGACAAAACTGAGAACTTTTTTATTTTGTCAAGTTTCAAAGAGCTACTACAAACCATGTTGGATTTAGAGTTCCAAATTCATCTATCTATATAGGAGAGAACTGAGGGAAACCTAAAAATAAAAACTGCTACTGTTAATGAACGCTTCAACCTAGAAGAACAAAATTTGGGAGCCTAGTGGCATTTGTGTACTGATCATTACCACCACGTATCATCAAGATTGGGTGAAAAAATATTTGCTGGTATTTCAGAAACTCGTTATTTCTTAGAAGCTTGGGAAACCCTCTCAATGAAAGTGCTTTTCCACAGTCTGTATCTAGGGCTACTTGAAGAGGAAACAAACCATAGAGACAAAACTGAGATCTCCTTTATTTTGTCTAGTTTCAAAGAGCTACTACAAACCATGTGGGATTCAGAGTTCCAAATTCAATTATCAACATAAGAGAGAACAGAGTAAAACCTAAATATAAAAACTACTACTGTGAACGAACGCTTTAATCTAGAAGAACAAAATTTGGTTAGCCAAGCGGGATTTGTGTACTTGTCATTACCACCACGTATCGTCAAGATTGAGTGAAAAAGTATTTGCTGGTATTTCGTAAACTCATAATTTCTTGGAAGCATGGCAACTCCTTTCAATGAAAGGGCTTTTCCACAGTATCTCCTTAGGGCTACTTGAAGAGGAAACAAATCATAGAGACAAAACTGAGAACTACTTTTTTTGTCAAGTTTCAAAGAGCTACTACAAACCATGTTGGATTTAGAGTTCCAAATTCATCTATCTATATAGAAGAGAACAGAGTGAAAATTAAATATAAAAACTGCTACTGTCGACGAATGCTTCAACATAGAAGAACAAAATTTGGTGAGCCAAGTGGGATTGTTGTACTGATCAATACCACCAAGTATCATAAAATTGGGTGAAAAAATATTTGCTGGTATTTCGGAAACTCGTAATTTCATGGAAGCTTGGCAACCCCTTTCAATGAAAGTGCTTTTCCACAGTCTCTGCTTAGGGATACTTGAGGAGGAAACAAATCATAGAGACAAAACTGAGAACTCGTTTATTTTGTCAAGTTTCAAAGAGCTACCACAAACCATGTTGCATTTAGAGTTCCAAATTCATCTATCTATATAGAAGAGAACAGAGGGACACCTAAAAATATAAACTGCTACTGTAAACGAACGCTTCAACCTAGAAGAACCAAATTTGGTGAGTCAAGTGGAATTTGTGTACTGATCATTACCACCAGTATCATCAAGATTGGGTGAAAAATATTTGCTGGTATTTTGGAAACTCGTTATTTCTTAGAAGCTTGGCAACAACTCTCAATGAAAGTGCTTTACCACAGTCTCTGCTTAGGGCTACTTGAAGAGGAAACAAATCATAGAGAGAAAACTGAGAACTCCTTTATTTTGTCAAGTTTAAAATAGCTACTACAAACCATGTTGGATTTAGAGTTCCAAATTCAGCTATCTATATAGGAGAGAACAGAGGGAAAACTAAAAATATAAACTGCTACTGTGAACGAACGTTTCAACCTAGAAGAACAAGATTTGGTGAGCCAAGTGACATTTGTGTACTTGTCATTACCACCAAGAATCATCAAGATTGCGTGAAAAAATATTTGCTGGTATTTCGGAAACTCGTTATTTCTTAGAAGCTTGGCGACCCCTCCGAATTAATGTGCTTTTCCTCAGTCTGTGCCTAGGGACATTTGAAGAGGAAACAAACCATAGAGACAAAACTGAGAACTTTTTTATTTTGTCAATTTTCAAAGAGCTACTACAAACCATGTTGGATTTAGAGTTCCAAATTCATCTATCTATATAGGAGAGAACAGAGGGAAACCTAAAAATAAAAACTGCTACTGTAAACGCACGCTTCAACCTAGAAGAGCAAAATTTGGTGAGCCAAGTGGGATTTGTGTACTTGTCATTACCACCAAGTAACATCAAGATTGGGTGAAAAAATATTTGCTGGTATTTCGGAAACCAGTAATTTTTTGGGAGCTTGGCAAACCCTTTCAATGAAAGTGCTTTTCCACAGTCTCTGCTAAGGGCTACTTGAAGAGGAAACAAACCACAGAGACAAAACTGAGAACTCGTTTATTTTGTCAAGTTTCAAAGAGCTACTACAAACCATATTGGATTTAAAGTTCCAAATTCATCTATCTATATAGGAGAGAAGTGAGTGAAACCTAAACATAAAAACTGCTACTGTAAATGAACGCTTCAACCTCGAAGAACAAAATTTGGTGAGCCAATAGGGATATGTGTACTTGTCATTAACACCAAGTATCATCAAGATTGGGTGAAAAACTGTTTGCTGGTATTTCGGAAACTCGTAATTTCTTGGAAGCTTGGAAACCCCTTTCAATGAAAGTGCTTTTCCACAGTCTCTGCTTAGGATACTTTAGGAGGAAACAAATCATAGAGACCAAACTGAGAACGCCTTTATTTTGTCAAGTTTCAAAGAGCTACTACAAACCATGTTGGATTTAGAGTTCCAAATTCATCTATCTATATAAAAGAGAACAGAGTGAAACCAAAAAATAAAAACAGCTACTGTAAACGAACGCTTCAACCTAGAAGAACAAAATTTGGTGAGCCAACTGGCATTTGTGTACTGATCATTACCAAAAGGTATCATCAAGATTGGGTGAAAAAATATTTGCTGGTATTTTGGAAACTCGTTATTCCTTAGAAGCCTGGGAAACCCTCTCAATGAAAGTGCTTTTCCACAGTCTGTGCCTAGGGCTTCTTGAAGAGGAATCAAATCATAGAGACAAAACTGAGGTCTCCTTTATTTTATGAAGTTTCAAAGAGGTACTACAAACCATGTTGGATTTAGAGTTCCAAATTCATCTATCTATTTAGGAGAGAACTGAGTGAAACCTAAAAATAAAAACTGCTACTGTAAATGAACGCTTCAACATAGAAGAACACAATTTGGAGAGCCAAGTGGCATTTGTGTACTGATCATTACCACCACGTATAATCAAGATTGGGTGAAAAAATATTTGCTGGTATTTTGGAAACTCGTTATTTCTTAGAAGCTTGGCGACCCCTCTCAATGAATGTGCTTTTCCCCAGTCTGTGCCTAGGGCTATTTGAAGAGGAAACAAACCATAGAGACAAAACTGAGAACTTTTTTATTTTGTCAAGTTTCAAAGAGCTACTACAAACCATGTTGGATTTAGAGTTCCGAATTCATCTATCTATATAAAAGAGAACAGAGTGAAACCAAAAAATAAATACAGCTACTGTAAACGAACGCTTCAACCTAGAAGAACAAAATTTGGTGAGCCAACTGGCATTTGTGTACTGATCATTACCACCACGTATCATCAAGATTGGGTGAAAAAATATTTGCTGGTATTTCGGAAACTCGTTATTTCTTAGAAGCTTGGGAAACCCTCTCAATGAAAGTGCTTTTCCACAGTCTGTACCTAGGGCTACTTGCAGAAAAAAAAACCATAGAGACAAAACTGAGATCTCCTTTATTTTGTCTAGTTTCAAAGAGCTACTACAAACCATGTGGGATTTAGAGTTCCAAATTCAATTATCAACATAAGAGAGAACAGAGTAAAACCTAAATATAAAAACTACTACTGTAGACGAACACTTAAAAATAGAAGAACACAATTTGGTGAGCCAAGTGGTATTTTTGTACTGATCATTACCCCCAAGTATCATCAAGATTGGGTGAAAAAATATTTGCTGGTATTTCGGAAACTCGTTATTTCTTAGAAGTTTGGCAAACCCTCTCAATGCAAGTGCTTTTCCCCAGTCTGTGCCTAGGGCTACTTTAAGAGGAAACAAACCATAGAGACAAAAGTGAGAACTCGTTTATTTTGTCAAGTTTCAAAGAGCTACTACAAACCATGTTGGATTTAGAGTTTCAAATTCATCTATCTATATATTAGAGAACAAAGTGAAACCTAAAAATAAAAACTTCTACTGTAAACGAACGCTTTAACCTAGAAGAACAAAATTTGGTAAGCCAAGCGGGATTTGTGTACTTGTCATTACCACCAGGTATCGTCAAGATTGAGTGAAAAAATATTTGCTGGTATTTCGTAAACTCATAATTTCTTGGAAGCATGGCAACTCCTTTCAATGAAAGGGCTTTTCCACAGTATCTCCTTAGGGCTACTTGCAGAGGAAACAAATCATAGAGACAAAACTGAGAACTACTTTTTTTGTCAAGTTTCAAAGAGCTACTACAAACCATGTTTTATTTAGAGTTCCAAATTCATCTATCTATATAGAAGAGAACAGAGTGAAAATTAAATATAAAAACTGCTACTGTCAACGAATGCTTCAACATAGAAGAACAAAATTTGGTGAGTCAAGTGGGATTATTGTACTGATCAATACCACCAAGTATCATAAAATTGGGTGAAAAAATATTTGCTGGTATTTCGGAAACTCGTAATTTCATGGAAGTTTTGCAACCCCTTTCAATGAAAGTGCTTTTCCACAGTCTCTGCTTAGGGATACTTGAGGAGGAACAAATCATAGAGACAAAACTGAGAACTCCTTTATTTTGTCAAGTTTCAAAGAGCTACTACAAACCATGTTGCATTTAGAGTTCCAAATTCATCTATCTATATAGAAGAGAACAGAGTGAACCAAAAAATAAAAACAGCTACTGTAAACGAACGCTTCAACCTAGAAGAACAAAATTTGGTGAGCCAAGTGAGATTTGTGTACTTATCATTACCACCAAGTATCATCAAGATTGGGTGAAAAAATATTTGCTGGTATTTCGAAACTCGTAATTTCTTGGAAGCTTGTCAACCCCTTTCAATGAAAGTGCTATTCCACAGTCACTGCTTAGGGCTACTTGAAGAGGAAACAATCCATAGAGACAAAACTGAGAACATTTTTATTTTGTCAAGTTTCAAAAAGCTACTACAAACCATGTTGGATTTAGAGTTCCAAATTCATCTATCTATATAGGAGAGAACAGAGGGAAACCAAAAAATAAAAACTGCTGTGGTAAACGAACGCTTCAACCTAGAAGAGCAAAATTTGGGGAGCCAAATGGGACTTGTGTATTTGTAATTACCACCAAGTATCATCAAGATTCGGTGAAAAAATATTTGCTGGTATTTCGGAAACCCGTAATTTTTTGGGAGCCTGGCAAACCCTTTCAATGAAAGTGCTTTTCCCCAGTTTCTGCTTAGGGGGCATGAAGAGGAAACAAACCATAGAGACACAACTGAGAACTCCTTTATTTTGTCAAGTTTCAAAGAGCTGCTGCAAACCATGTTGGATTTAGAGTTCCAATTTCATCTATCTATATGGGACAGAACAGAGTGAAACCTAAAAATAAAAACTGCTACTGTAAATGAATGCTTCATACTTGAAGAACACAATTTAGTGAGCCAAGTGGCATTTGTGTATTGATCATTACCACCACGGATCATCAAAATTGGGTGAAAAAATATTTGCTGGTATTTCGGAAATTCGTTATTTCTTAGAAGATTGGCAACTGCTCTCTATGAATGTGCTTTTCCCCAGTCTGTGCCTAGGGCTACTTGAAGAGGAAACAAACCATAGAGAAAAAACTGAGAATTTTTTTATTTTGTCAAGTTTCAAAGAGCTACTACAAACCATGTTGGATTTAGAGGTCCAAATTCATCTATCTATATAGGAGAGAACAGAGGGAAACCTAAAAATATAAACTGCTACTGTAAACGAACGCTTCAACCTAGAAGAACCAAATTTGGTGAGCCAAGTGGGATTTGTGTACTTGTCATTACCACCAAGTATCATCAAGATTGGGTGAAAAAATATTTGCTGGTATTTCGGAAACTCGTTATTTCTTAGAATCCTGGCAACCCCTCTCAATGATAGTGCTTTTGCACAGTCTGTGCCTAGGGCTACTTGAAGAGGAAACAAAACATAGGACAAAACTGAGAACTCCTTCATTTTGTCAAGTTTCAAAGAGCTACTACAAACCATGTTGGATTTAGAGTTTCAAATTCATCTATCTATATATTAGAGAACAAAGTGAAACCTAAAAATAAAAACTTCTACTGTAAACGAACGCTTTAACCTAGAAGAACAAAATTTGGTAAGCCAAGCGGGATTTGTGTACTTGTCATTACCACCAGGTATCATGGCAACTCCTTTCAATGAAAGGGCTTTTCCACAGTATCTCCTTAGGGCTACTTGCAGAGGAAACAAATCATAGAGACAAAACTGAGAACTACTTTTCTTGTCAAGTTTCAAAGAGCTACTACAAACCATGTTTTATTTAGAGTTCCAAATTCATCTATCTATATAGAAGAGAACAGAGTGAAAATTAAATATAAAAACTGCTACTGTCAACGAATGCTTCAACATAGAAGAACAAAATTTGGTGAGTCAAGTGGGATTATTGTACTGATCAATACCACCAAGTATCATAAAATTGGGTGAAAAAATATTTGCTGGTATTTCGGAAACTCGTAATTTCATGGAAGTTTTGGAACCCCTTTCAATGAAAGTGCTTTTCCACAGTCTCTGCTTAGGGATACTTGAGGAGGAACAAATCATAGAGACAAAACTGAGAACTCCTTTATTTTGTCAAGTTTCAAAGAGCTACTACAAACCATGTTGCATTTAGAGTTCCAAATTCATCTATCTATATAGAAGAGAACAGAGTGAACCAAAAAATAAAAACAGCTACTGTAAACGAACGCTTCAACCTAGAAGAACAAAATTTGGTGAGCCAAGTGGCACTTGTGTACTGATCATTACCAAAACGTATCATCAAGATTGGGTGAAAAAATATTTGCTGGTATTTTGGAAACTCGTTATTCCTTAGAAGCCTGGGAAACCCTCTCAATTAAAGTGCTTTTCCACAGTCTGTGCCTAGGGCTACTTGAAGAGGAAACAAATCATAGAGACAAAACTGAGGTCTCCTTTATTTTATGAAGTTTCAAAGAGGTACTAAAAACCATGTTGGATTTAGAGTTCCAAATTCATCTATCTATTTAGGAGAGAACTGAGTGAAGCCTAAAAATGAAAACTGCTACTGTAAACGAACGCGTCAACCTCGAAGAACAAAATTTGGTGAGCCTAGTGGGATTTGTTTACTTGTCATTAACACCAAGTATCATCAAGACTGGGTGAAAAACTGTTTGCTGGTATTTCGGAAACTCGTAATTTCTTGGAAGCTTGGCAACCCCTTTCAATGAAAGTGCTTTTCCACAGTCTCTGCTTAGGGATACTTGAGGAGGAAACAAATCATAGAGACAAAACTGAGAACTCCTTTATTTTGTCAAGTTTCAAAGAGCTACTACAAACCATGTTGGATTTAGAGTTCCAAATTCATCTATCTATATAGGAGAGAACAGAGGAACACTTAAAAATATAAGCTGCTACTGTAAACGAACGCTTCAAACTAGAAGAACAAAATTTTGAGTCAAGTGGGATTTGTGTACTGATCATTACCACCAGTATCATCAAGATTGTGTGAAAAAATATTTGCTGGTATTTTGGAAACTCGTTATTTCTTAGAAGCTTGGCAACAACTCTCAATGAAAGTGCTTTTCCACAGTCTGTGCCTAGGGCTACTTGAAGAGGAAACAAAACATAGGACAAAACTGAGAACTCCTTCATTTTGTCAAGATTCAAAGAGCTACTACAAACCATGTTGGATTTAGAGTTCCAAATTCATCTATCTATATAAAGAGAACAGAGTGAAACCTAAAAATAAAAACTGCTACTGTAAACCAACACTTCAACCTAGAAGAACACAATTTGGTGAGCCAAGTGGTATTTGTGTACTGATCATTACCACCAAGTATCATCAGGATTGGGTGAAAAAATATTTCCTGGTATTTCGGAAACTCTTTATTTCTTAGAAGCTTGGGAAACCCTCTCAATGAAAGTGCTTTTCCAAAGTCTGTGCCTAGGGATACTTGAAGAGGAAACAAACCAAAGAGACAAAACTGAGAACTCCTTTATTTTATGAAGTTTCAAAGAGGTACTAAAAACCATGTTGGATTTAGAGTTCCAAATTCATCTATCTATATAGGAGAGAACAGAGGGAAACCTAAAAATAAAAACTGCACTTGTAAACGAACGCTTCAAACTCGAAGAGAAAAATTTGGTGAGCCAAGTGGGATTTGTGTATTTGTAATTACCACCAAGTATCATCAAGATTGGGTGAAAAAATATTTGCCGGTACTTCGGCAACCCGTAATTTTTGGGGAGCTTGGCAAAACATTTCAATGAAAGTGCTTTTCCCCAGTTTCTGCTTAGGGCTACTTGAAGAAGAAACAAATCATAGAGACAAAACTGAGAACTCCTTTATTTTGTCAAGTTTCAAAGAGCTACTACAAACCATGATGGATTTAGAGTTCCAAATTCATCTATCTATATAGGAGCGAACAGAGGGAAACCTAAAAATAAAAACTGCTACTGTAAACGAACGCTTCAACCTAGAAGAACAAAATTTGGTGAGCCAAGTGTGATTTGTGTACTGATCATTACCACCAAGTATCATCAAGATTGGGTGAAAAATATTTGCTGGTATTTCGGAAACTCGTTATTTCTTAGAAGCTTGGCAACCCCTTTCAATGAAAGTGCTGTTCTACAGTTTGTGCCTAGGGCTACTTGGAGAGGAAACAAACCATAGAGACAAAACTGAGAACTCCTTTATTTTGTTAACTTTCAAAGAGCTACTACAAACCATATTGGATTTAGAGTTCCAAATTCATCTATCTATATGGGAAAGAACAGAGTGAAACCTAAAAATAAAAACTGCTTCTATAAACGAACGCTTCAACCTAGAAAAACACAATTTGGTGAGCCAAGTGGCATTTGTGTACTGATCATTACCACCGCGTATCATGAAGATTGGGTGAAAAAATATTTGCTGGTATTTCGGAAACTCGTTATTTCTTAGAAGCTTGGCAACCCCTCTCAATGAATGTGCTTTTCCCCAGTCTGTGCCTAGGGCTATTTGAAGAGGAAACAAACCATAGAGACAAAACTGAGAACTTTTTTCTTTTGTCAAGTTTCAAAGAGCTACTACAAACCATGTTGGATTTAGAGTTCCAAATTCATCTATCTATATAGGAGAGAACAGAGGGAAACCTAAAAATAAAAACTGCTACTGTAAACAAACGTTTCAACCTAGAAGAGCAAAATTTGGTGAGCCAATTGGGATTTGTGTACTTGTCATTACCACCGAGTATCATCAAGATTGGGTGAAAAAATATTTGCTGGTGTTTCGGCAACCCGTAATTTCTTGGGAGCTTGGCAAACCCTTTCAATCAAAGTGCTTTTCCGCAGTCTCTGCTTAGGGCTACATGAAGAGGAAACAAATCATAGAGACAAAACTGAGAACTCCTTTATTTTGTCAAGTTTCAAAGAGCTACTACAAACAATGTTGGATTTAGAGGTCCAAATTCATCTATCTATATAGGAGCGAACAGAGGGAAACCTAAAAATATAAACTGCTACTGTAAGGAACGCTTTAACCTAGAAGAACAAAATTTGGTGAGACAAGTGGGATTTGTGTACTTGTCATTACCAAAAAGTATCATCAAGAATGGGTGAAAAAATATTTGTTGGTATTTCAGAAACTTGTTATTTCTTAGAAGCTTGGCAACCCCTCTCAATGAATGTGCTTTTCCCCAGTCTGTGCCTAGGGCTATTTGAAGAGGAAACAAACCATAGAGACAAAACTGAGAACTTTTTTCTTTTGTCAAGTTTCAAAGAGCTACTACAAACCATGTTGGAATTAGAGTTCCAAATTCATCTATCTATATAGGAGAGAACTGAGTGAAACCTAAAAATAAAAACTGCTACTGTAAACGAACTCTTCAACCAAGAAGAACACAATTTGGTGAGCCAAGTGGTATTTGTGTAATTGTCATTAACACCAAGTATCATCAGGATTGGGTGAAAAAATATTTGCTGGTATTTCGGAAACTCGTTATTTCTTAGAAGCTTGGGAAACCCTCCCAATGAAAATGCTTTTCCACAGTCCGTGCCTAGGGCTACTTGAAGAGGAAACAAACCATAGAGACAAAACTGAGAACTCTTTTATTTTATGAAGTTTCAAAGAGGTAGTACAAACCATGTTGGATTTAGAGTTCCAAATTCATCTATCTGTATAGGAGAGAACTGAGTGAAACCTAAAAATAAAAACTGCTACTGTAAACGAACGCTTCAACCTCGAAGAACAAAATTTGGTGAGCCAAGTGGGATTTGTGTACTTGTCATTAATACCAAGTATCATCAAGATTGGGTGAAAAACTGTTTGCTGGTATTTCGGAAACTTGTAATTTCTTGGAAGCTTGGCAACCCCTTTTAATGAAAGTGCTTTTCCACAGTCTCTGCTTAGAGATAGTTGAGGAGGAAACAAATCATAGAGACAAAACTGAGAACTCCTTTATTTTGTCAAGTTTCAAAGAGCTACTACAAACCATGTTGGATTTATAGTTCCAAATTCATCTGTCTATATAGGAGAGAACAGAGGGACACCTAAAATTATAAACTGCTACTGTAAACGAACGCTTCAACCTAGAAGAACCAATTTTGGTGAGTCAAGTTGAATTTGTGTACTGATCATTACCACCAGTATCATCAAGATTGGGTGAAAAAATATTTGCTGGTATTTCGGAAACTCGTTATTTCTTAGAAGCTGAAAACAACTCTCAATGAAAGTGCTTTTCCACAGTCTGTGCCTAGGGCTACTTGAAGAGGAAACAAACCATAGAGACAAAACTGAGATCTCCTTTATTTTGTCACGTTTCAAAGAGCTACTACAAACCATGTTGGATTTAGTGTTTTAAATTCATCTATATATCTAGGAGAGAACAGAGTAAAACCTAAAAATAAAAACAGCTACTGTAAACGAACGCTTCAACCTAGAAGAACAAAATTTGGTGAGCCAAGTGGGATTTGTGTACTTATCATTACCACCAAGTATCATCAACATTGGGTGAAAAAATATTTGCTGGTATTTCGGAAACTCATAATTTCTTGGAAGCTTGGCAACCCCTTTTAATGAAAGTGCTTTTCCACAGTCTCTGCTTAGAGATACTTGAGGAGGAAACAAATCATAGAGACAAAACTGAGAACTCCTTTATTTTGTCAAGTTTCAAAGAGCTACTACAAACCATGTTGGATTTATAGTTCAAAATTCATCTATCTATATAGGAGAGAACAGAGGGACACCTAAAATTATAAACTGCTACTGTAAACGAACGCTTCAACCTAGAAGAAGGAAATTTTGGTGAGTCAAGTTGAATTTGTGTACTGATCATTACCACCAGTATCATCAAGATTGGGTGAAAAAATATTTGCTGGTATTTTGGAAACTCGTTATTTCTTAGAAGCTTGAAAACAACTCTCAATGAAAGTGCTTTTCCACAGTCTGTGCCTAGGGCTACTTGAAGAGGAAACAAACCATAGAGACAAAACTGAGAACTTTTTTATTTTGTCAAGTTTCAGAGAGCTACTACAAACCATGTTGGATTTAGAGTTCCAAATTCATCTATCTATATAGGAGAGAACATAGAGAAACCTAAATATAAAAACTGCTACTGTAAATGAACGCTTCAACCTAGAAGAGCAAAATTTGTGAGCCAAGTGGGATTTGTTTACTTGTCATTACCACCAAGTATCATCAAGATTGGGTGAAAAAATATTTGCTGGTATTTCGGAAACCCGCAATTTCTTGGAAGCTTGGCAAACCCTTTCAATGAAAGTGCTTTTCCACAGTCTGTGTCTAGGGCTACTTGAAGAGGAAACAAACCATAGAGACAAAACTGAGAACTCCTTTATTTTGTCAAGTTTCAGGGAGCTACTACAAACCATGTTGATTTTAGAGTTCCAAATTCATCTATCTATATAGGAGAGAACAGAGGGAAACCTAAAAATAAAAACTGCTACTGTAAACGAACGCTTCAACCTCGAAGAACAAAATTTGGTGAGCCAAGTGGGATTTGTGTCCTTGTAATTACCACCAAGAATCATCAAGATTACGTGAAAAAATATTTGCTGGTATTTCGGAAACTCGTAATTTCTTGGAAGTTTGGCAACCCCTTTCAATGAAAGTGCTTTTCCACAGTCTCCGCATAGGGCTATTTGAAGAGGAAACAAATCAAAGAGACAAAACTGAGAACTCCTTTATTTTATGAAGTTTCAAGGAGCTACTACAAACCATGTTGGATTTAGAGTTCCAAATTCATCTATCTATATAGGAGAGAACAAAGTGAAACCTAAAAATAAAAACGGCTACTGTAAACGAACACTTCAACCTGAAAGAACAAAATTTGATGAGCCAAGTTGGATTTGTGTACATATCATACCACAAAGTGTGATCAAGATAGGGTGAAAAAATATTTTCTGGTATTTCGGAAACTCGTTATTCCTTGGAAGCTTGGCAACCCTTTTCAATGCAAGTGCTTTTTCACAGTTTGTGCCTAGGGCTACTTGAAGAGGAAACAAACCATAGAGACAAAACAGAGAACTAATTTATTTTGTCAAGTTTCAAAGAGCTACTACAAACCGTGGTGGATTTAGAGTTCCAAATTCATCTATCTATATAGGAGAGAACAGAGAACAACCTAAATATACAAACTGCTACTGTAGACGAACGCTTCAACCTAGAAGAACAAAATTTGGTGAGCCAAGTGGGATTTGTGTACTGATCATTACCACCAAGTATCATCAAGATTGGGTGAAAAAATATTTGCTGGTATTTCGGAAACTCGTTATTTCTTAGAATCTTGGCAACCCCTCTCAATGAAAGTGCTTTTCCACAGTCTGTGCCTAGGTCTATTGAAGAGGAAACAAACCATAGAGACAAAACTGAGAACTCCTTTATTTTGTCAAGTTTCAAAGAGCTACTACAAACCGTGGTGGATTTAGAGTTCCAAATTCATCTATCTATATAGGAGAGAACAGAGTGAAAAATAAATATAACAACTTCTACTGTAGACGAACGCTTCAACCTAGAGGAACAAAATTTGGTGAGCAAAGTGGGATTTGTGTACTGATCATTACCACCAAGTATCATCAATATTGGGTGAAAAAATATTTGCTGCTATTTCGGAAACTCGTTATTTCTTAGAAGCCTCAACACCCCTCTCAATGAAAGTGCTTTTCCACAGTCTGTGCCTAGGGCTACTTGAAGAGGAAACAAACCATAGAGAAAAAACTGAGATCTCCTTTATTTTGTGACGTTTCAAAGAGCTACCACAAACCATGTTGGATTTAGTGTTTTACATTCATCTATATATCTATTAGAGAACAGAGTGAAACCTAAAAATAAAAACAGCTACTGTAAACGAACGCTTCAACCTAGAAGAACAAAATTTGGTGAGCCAAGTGGGATTTGTGTACGTATCATTACCACCAAGTATCATCAAGATTGGGTGAAAAAATATTTGCTGGTATTTCAAAACTCGTAATTTTTTGATAGCTTGGCAACCCCTTTTAATGAAAGTGCTTTTCCACAGTCTCTGCTTAGGGCCACTTGAAGAGGAAACAAACCATAGAGAAAACACTGAGAACATTTTTATTTTGTCAAGTTTCAAAGAGCTACTACAAACCATGTTGGATTTAGAGTTCCAAATTCATCTATCTATATAGGAGAGAACAGCGGGAAACCTAAAAATAACAACTGCACTTGTAAACGAACGCTTCAAAATCGAAAAGAAAAATTTGGTGAGCCAAGTGGGATTTGTGTATTTGTAATTACCACCAAGCATCATCAAGATTGGGTGAAAAAATATTTGCCGGTATTTCGGCAACCCGTAATTTTTTGTGAGCTTGGCAAAACATTTCAATGAAAGTGCTTTTCCCCAGTTTCTGCTTAGGGCTACTTGAAGAAGAAACAAATCATAGAGACAAAACTGAGAACTCCTTTATTTTGTCAAGTTTCAAAGAGCTACTACAAACCATGATGGATTTAGAGTTCCAAATTCATCTATCTATATAGGAGCGAACAGAGGGAAACCTAAAAATAAAAACTGCTACTGTAAACGAACGCTTCAACCTAGAAGAACAAAATTTGGTGAGCCAAGTGTGATTTGTGTACTGATCATTACCACCAAGTATCATCAAGATTGGGTGAAAAATATTTGCTGGTATTTCGGAAACTCGTTATTTCTTAGAAGCTTGGCAACCCCTTTCAATGAAAGTGCTGTTCTACAGTTTGTGCCTAGGGCTACTTGGAGAGGAAACAAACCATAGAGACAAAACTGAGAACTCCTTTATTTTGTTAACTTTCAAAGAGCTACTACAAACCATATTGGATTTAGAGTTCCAAATTCATCTATCTATATGGGAAAGAACAGAGTGAAACCTAAAAATAAAAACTGCTTCTATAAACGAACGCTTCAACCTAGAAAAACACAATTTGGTGAGCCAAGTGGCATTTGTGTACTGATCATTACCACCGCGTATCATGAAGATTGGGTGAAAAAATATTTGCTGGTATTTCGGAAACTCGTTATTTCTTAGAAGCTTGGCAACCCCTCTCAATGAATGTGCTTTTCCCCAGTCTGTGCCTAGGGCTATTTGAAGAGGAAACAAACCATAGAGACAAAACTGAGAACTTTTTTCTTTTGTCAAGTTTCAAAGAGCTACTACAAACCATGTTGGATTTAGAGTTCCAAATTCATCTATCTATATAGGAGAGAACAGAATGAAACCTAAAAATAAAAACTGCTACTGTAAACAAACGTTTCAACCTAGAAGAGCAAAATTTGGTGAGCCAATTGGGATTTGTGTACTTGTCATTACCACCGAGTATCATCAAGATTGGGTGAAAAAATATTTGCTGGTGTTTCGGCAACCCGTAATTTCTTGGGAGCTTGGCAAACCCTTTCAATCAAAGTGCTTTTCCACAGTCTCTGCTTAGGGCTACATGAAGAGGAAACAAATCATAGAGACAAAACTGAGAACTCCTTTATTTTGTCAAGTTTCAAAGAGCTACTACAAACAATGTTGGATTTAGAGGTCCAAATTCATCTATCTATATAGGAGCGAACAGAGGGAAACCTAAAAATATAAACTGCTACTGTAAGGAACGCTTTAACCTAGAAGAACAAAATTTGGTGAGACAAGTGGGATTTGTGTACTTGTCATTACCAAAAAGTATCATCAAGAATGGGTGAAAAAATATTTGTTGGTATTTCAGAAACTTGTTATTTCTTAGAAGCTTGGCAACCCCTCTCAATGAATGTGCTTTTCCCCAGTCTGTGCCTAGGGCTATTTGAAGAGGAAACAAACCATAGAGACAAAACTGAGAACTTTTTTCTTTTGTCAAGTTTCAAAGAGCTACTACAAACCATGTTGGAATTAGAGTTCCAAATTCATCTATCTATATAGGAGAGAACTGAGTGAAACCTAAAAATAAAAACTGCTACTGTAAACGAACTCTTCAACCAAGAAGAACACAATTTGGTGAGCCAAGTGGTATTTGTGTAATTGTCATTAACACCAAGTATCATCAGGATTGGGTGAAAAAATATTTGCTGGTATTTCGGAAACTCGTTATTTCTTAGAAGCTTGGGAAACCCTCCCAATGAAAATGCTTTTCCACAGTCCGTGCCTAGGGCTACTTGAAGAGGAAACAAACCATAGAGACAAAACTGAGAACTCTTTTATTTTATGAAGTTTCAAAGAGGTAGTACAAACCATGTTGGATTTAGAGTTCCAAATTCATCTATCTGTATAGGAGAGAACTGAGTGAAACCTAAAAATAAAAACTGCTACTGTAAACGAACGCTTCAACCTCGAAGAACAAAATTTGGTGAGCCAAGTGGGATTTGTGTACTTGTCATTAATACCAAGTATCATCAAGATTGGGTGAAAAACTGTTTGCTGGTATTTCGGAAACTTGTAATTTCTTGGAAGCTTGGCAACCCCTTTTAATGAAAGTGCTTTTCCACAGTCTCTGCTTAGAGATAGTTGAGGAGGAAACAAATCATAGAGACAAAACTGAGAACTCCTTTATTTTGTCAAGTTTCAAAGAGCTACTACAAACCATGTTGGATTTATAGTTCCAAATTCATCTGTCTATATAGGAGAGAACAGAGGGACACCTAAAATTATAAACTGCTACTGTAAACGAACGCTTCAACCTAGAAGAACCAATTTTGGTGAGTCAAGTTGAATTTGTGTACTGATCATTACCACCAGTATCATCAAGATTGGGTGAAAAAATATTTGCTGGTATTTCGGAAACTCGTTATTTCTTAGAAGCTTGAAAACAACTCTCAATGAAAGTGCTTTTCCACAGTCTGTGCCTAGGGCTACTTGAAGAGGAAACAAACCATAGAGACAAAACTGAGATCTCCTTTATTTTGTCACGTTTCAAAGAGCTACTACAAACCATGTTGGATTTAGTGTTTTAAATTCATCTATATATCTAGGAGAGAACAGAGTAAAACCTAAAAATAAAAACAGCTACTGTAAACGAACGCTTCAACCTAGAAGAACAAAATTTGGTGAGCCAAGTGGGATTTGTGTACTTATCATTACCACCAAGTATCATCAACATTGGGTGAAAAAATATTTGCTGGTATTTCGGAAACTCATAATTTCTTGGAAGCTTGGCAACCCCTTTTAATGAAAGTGCTTTTCCACAGTCTCTGCTTAGAGATACTTGAGGAGGAAACAAATCATAGAGACAAAACTGAGAACTCCTTTATTTTGTCAAGTTTCAAAGAGCTACTACAAACCATGTTGGATTTATAGTTCAAAATTCATCTATCTATATAGGAGAGAACAGAGGGACACCTAAAATTATAAACTGCTACTGTAAACGAACGCTTCAACCTAGAAGAAGGAAATTTTGGTGAGTCAAGTTGAATTTGTGTACTGATCATTACCACCAGTATCATCAAGATTGGGTGAAAAAATATTTGCTGGTATTTTGGAAACTCGTTATTTCTTAGAAGCTTGAAAACAACTCTCAATGAAAGTGCTTTTCCACAGTCTGTGCCTAGGGCTACTTGAAGAGGAAACAAACCATAGAGACAAAACTGAGAACTTTTTTATTTTGTCAAGTTTCAGAGAGCTACTACAAACCATGTTGGATTTAGAGTTCCAAATTCATCTATCTATATAGGAGAGAACATAGAGAAACCTAAATATAAAAACTGCTACTGTAAATGAACGCTTCAACCTAGAAGAGCAAAATTTGTGAGCCAAGTGGGATTTGTTTACTTGTCATTACCACCAAGTATCATCAAGATTGGGTGAAAAAATATTTGCTGGTATTTCGGAAACCCGCAATTTCTTGGAAGCTTGGCAAACCCTTTCAATGAAAGTGCTTTTCCACAGTCTGTGTCTAGGGCTACTTGAAGAGGAAACAAACCATAGAGACAAAACTGAGAACTCCTTTATTTTGTCAAGTTTCAGGGAGCTACTACAAACCATGTTGATTTTAGAGTTCCAAATTCATCTATCTATATAGGAGAGAACAGAGGGAAACCTAAAAATAAAAACTGCTACTGTAAACGAACGCTTCAACCTCGAAGAACAAAATTTGGTGAGCCAAGTGGGATTTGTGTCCTTGTAATTACCACCAAGAATCATCAAGATTACGTGAAAAAATATTTGCTGGTATTTCGGAAACTCGTAATTTCTTGGAAGTTTGGCAAACCCTTTCAATGAAAGTGCTTTTCCACAGTCTCCGCATAGGGCTATTTGAAGAGGAAACAAATCAAAGAGACAAAACTGAGAACTCCTTTATTTTATGAAGTTTCAAGGAGCTACTACAAACCATGTTGGATTTAGAGTTCCAAATTCATCTATCTATATAGGAGAGAACAAAGTGAAACCTAAAAATAAAAACGGCTACTGTAAACGAACACTTCAACCTGAAAGAACAAAATTTGATGAGCCAAGTTGGATTTGTGTACATATCATACCACAAAGTGTGATCAAGATAGGGTGAAAAAATATTTTCTGGTATTTCGGAAACTCGTTATTCCTTGGAAGCTTGGCAACCCTTTTCAATGCAAGTGCTTTTCCACAGTTTGTGCCTAGGGGCTACTTGAAGAGGAAACAAACCATAGAGACAAAACAGAGAACTAATTTATTTTGTCAAGTTTCAAAGAGCTACTACAAACCGTGGTGGATTTAGAGTTCCAAATTCATCTATCTATATAGGAGAGAACAGAGAACAACCTAAATATACAAACTGCTACTGTAAAAGAACGCTTAAACCTAGAGGAACAAAATTTGGTGAGCAAAGTGGGATTTTGTGTACTGATCATTACCACCAAGTATCATCAATATTGGGTGAAAAAATATTGCTGCTATTTCGGAAACTCGTTATTTCTTAGAAGCCTCAACACCCCTCTCAATGAAAGTGCTTTTCCACAGTCTGTGCCTAGGGCTACTTGAAGAGGAAACAAACCATAGAGAAAAACTGAGATCTCCCTTTATTTTGTGACGTTTCAAAGAGCTACCACAACCATGTTGGATTTAGTGTTTTACATTCATCTATATATCTATTAGAGAACAGAGTGAAACCTAAAAATAAAACAGCTACTGTAAACGAACGCTTCAACCTAGAAGAACAAAATTTGGTGAGCCAAGTGGGATTTGTGTACGTATCATTACCACCAAGTATCATCAAGATTGGGTGAAAAAATATTTGCTGGTATTTCAAAACTCGTAATTTTTTGATAGCTTGGCAACCCCTTTTAATGAAAGTGCTTTTCCACAGTCTCTGCTTAGGGCCACTTGAAGAGGAAACAAACCATAGAGAAAACACTGAGAACATTTTTTATTTTGTCAAGTTTCAAAGAGCTACTACAAACCATGTTGGATTTAGAGTTCCAAATTCATCTATCTATATAGGAGAGAACAGCGGGAAACCTAAAAATAACAACTGCACTTGTAAACGAACGCTTCAAAATCGAAGAGAAAAATTTGGTGAGCCAAGTGGGATTTGTGTATTTGTAATTACCACCAAGCATCATCAAGATTGGGTGAAAAAATATTTGCCGGTATTTCGGCAACCCGTAATTTTTGTGAGCTTGGCAAAACATTTCATGAAAGTGCTTTTCCCCAGTTTCTGCTTAGGGCTACTTGAAGAAGAAACAAATCATAGAGACAAAACTGAGAACTCCTTTATTTTGTCAAGTTTCAAAGAGCTACTACAAACCATGATGGATTTAGAGTTCCAAATTCATCTATCTATATAGGAGCGAACAGAGGGAAACCTAAAAATAAAAACTGCTACTGTAAACGAACGCTTCAACCTAGAAGAACAAAATTTGGTGAGCCAAGTGTGATTTGTGTACTGATCATTACCACCAAGTATCATCAAGATTGGGTGAAAAAATATTTGCTGGTATTTCGGAAACTCGTTATTTCTTAGAAGCTTGGCAACCCCTTTCAATGAAAGTGCTGTTCTACAGTTTGTGCCTAGGGCTACTTGGAGAGGAAACAAACCATAGAGACAAAACTGAGAACTCCTTTATTTTGTTAACTTTCAAAGAGCTACTACAAACCATATTGGATTTAGAGTTCCAAATTCATCTATCTATATGGGAAAGAACAGAGTGAAACCTAAAAATAAAAACTGCTTCTATAAACGAACGCTTCAACCTAGAAAAACACAATTTGGTGAGCCAAGTGGCATTTGTGTACTGATCATTACCACCGCGTATCATGAAGATTGGGTGAAAAAATATTTGCTGGTATTTCGGAAACTCGTTATTTCTTAGAAGCTTGGCAACCCCTCTCAATGAATGTGCTTTTCCCCAGTCTGTGCCTAGGGCTATTTGAAGAGGAAACAAACCATAGAGACAAAACTGAGAACTTTTTTCTTTTGTCAAGTTTCAAAGAGCTACTACAAACCATGTTGGATTTAGAGTTCCAAATTCATCTATCTATATAGGAGAGAACAGAGGGAAACCTAAAAATAAAAACTGCTACTGTAAACAAACGTTTCAACCTAGAAGAGCAAAATTTGGTGAGCCAATTGGGATTTGTGTACTTGTCATTACCACCGAGTATCATCAAGATTGGGTGAAAAAATATTTGCTGGTGTTTCGGCAACCCCGTAATTTCTTGGGAGCTTGGCAAACCCTTTCAATCAAAGTGCTTTTCACAGTCTCTGCTTAGGGCTACATGAAGAGGAAACAAATCATAGAGACAAAACTGAGAACTCCTTTATTTTGTCAAGTTTCAAAGAGCTACTACAACAATGTTGGATTTAGAGGTCCAAATTCATCTATCTATATAGGAGCGAACAGAGGGAAACCTAAAAATATAAACTGCTACTGTAAGGAACGCTTTAACCTAGAAGAACAAAATTTGTGAGACAAGTGGGATTTGTGTACTTGTCATTACCAAAAAGTATCATCAAGAATGGGTGAAAAATATTGTTGGTATTTCAGAACTTGTTATTTCTTAGAAGCTTGGCAACCCCTCTCAATGAATGTGCTTTTCCCCAGTCTGTGCCTAGGGCTATTTGAAGAGGAAACAAACCATAGAGACAAAACTGAGAACTTTTTTCTTTTGTCAAGTTTCAAAGAGCTACTACAAACCATGTTGGAATTAGAGTTTCCAAATTCATCTATCTATATAGGAGAGAACTGAGTGAAACCTAAAAATAAAAACTGCTACTGTAAACGAACTCTTCAACCAAGAAGAACACAATTTGGTGAGCCAAGTGGTATTTGTGTAATTGTCATTAACACCAAGTATCATCAGGATTGGGTGAAAAATATTTGCTGGTATTTCGAAACTCGTTATTTCTTAGAAGCTTGGGAAACCCTCCCAATGAAAATGCTTTTCCACAGTCCGTGCCTAGGGCTACTTGAAGAGGAAACAAACCATAGAGACAAAACTGAGAACTCTTTTATTTTATGAAGTTTCAAAGAGGTAGTACAAACCATGTTGGATTTAGAGTTCCAAATTCATCTATCTGTATAGGAGAGAACTGAGTGAAACCTAAAAATAAAAACTGCTACTGTAAACGAACGCTTCAACCTCGAAGAACAAAATTTGGTGAGCAAGTGGATTTGTGTACTTGTCATTAATACCAAGTATCATCAAGATTGGGTGAAAAACTGTTTGCTGGTATTTCGGAAACTTGTAATTTCTTGGAAGCTTGGCAACCCCTTTTAATGAAAGTGCTTTTCCACAGTCTCTGCTTAGAGATAGTTGAGGAGGAAACAAATCATAGAGACAAAACTGAGAACTCCTTTATTTTGTCAAGTTTCAAAGAGCTACTACAAACCATGTTGGATTTATAGTTCCAAATTCATCTGTCTATATAGGAGAGAACAGAGGGACACCTAAAATTATAAACTGCTACTGTAAACGAACGCTTCAACCTAGAAGAACCAATTTGGTGAGTCAAGTTGAATTTGTGTACTGATCATTACCACCAGTATCATCAAGATTGGGTGAAAAAAATATTTGCTGGTATTTCGGAAACTCGTTATTTCTTAGAAGCTTGAAAACAACTCTCAATGAAAGTGCTTTTCCACAGTCTGTGCCTAGGGCTACTTGAAGAGGAAACAAACCATAGAGACAAAACTGAGATCTCCTTTATTTTGTCACGTTTCAAAGAGCTACTACAAACCATGTTGGATTTAGTGTTTTAAATTCATCTATATATCTAGGAGAGAACAGAGTAAAACCTAAAAATAAAAACAGCTACTGTAAACGAACGCTTCAACCTAGAAGAACAAAATTTGGTTGAGCCAAGTGGGATTTGTGTACTTATCATTACCACCAAGTATCATCAACATTGGGTGAAAAAATATTTGCTGGTATTTCGGAACTCATAATTTCTTGGAAGCTTGGCAACCCTTTTAATGAAAGTGCTTTTCCACAGTCTCTGCTTAGAGATACTTGAGGAGGAAAACAAATCATAGAGACAAAACTGAGAACTCCTTTATTTTGTCAAGTTTCAAGAGCTACTACAAACCATGTTGGATTTATAGTTCAAAATTCATCTATCTATATAGGAGAGAACAGAGGGACACCTAAAATTATAAACTGCTACTGTAAACGAACGCTTCAACCTAGAAGAAGGAAATTTTGGTGAGTCAAGTTGAATTTGTGTACTGATCATTACCACCAGTATCATCAAGATTGGGTGAAAAATATTTGCTGGTATTTTGGAAACTCGTTATTTCTTAGAAGCTTGAAAACAACTCTCAATGAAAGTGCTTTTCCACAGTCTGTGCCTAGGGGCTACTTGAAGAGGAAACAAACCATAGAGACAAAACTGAGAACTTTTTATTTTGTCAAGTTTCAGAGAGCTACTACAAACCATGTTGGATTTAGAGTTCCAAATTCATCTATCTATATAGGAGAGAACATAGAGAAACCTAAATATAAAAACTGCTACTGTAAATGAACGCTTCAACCTAGAAGAGCAAAAATTTGTGAGCCAAGTGGGATTTGTTTACTTGGTCATTACCACCAAGTATCATCAAGATTGGGTGAAAAAAATAT